>NW_024377797.1:0-25000 GCF_016835505.1 Polypterus senegalus
GAATGCATGCACATATACTCCATGCTTAGGGCTAAATTGCCCTAGGAATTGCCTGAATCTTTACTTTTATTGTTTTCAGGAGACATTGGAAAGAATGAATTCTTTGTTTTGTAATTCCACCCACACCAATGGAGGAAATATGCATCAATATTTTAGCTAAAGAATAAAATTAAGTTGACAAAATTTACTTTCATTGAATATTGAATAACTATGAAATTCAGGAAATATAAATGTTTAAGAAGGGTTATAGACATTTTTGATGTTATTTTACTCTTATTTAAACTGTAAGTTCTTTTATTATACTTTATTATGCTTGAACTTTTGATGGCTTTGAAGGGATTTTTCTGCAGTCAAATAAGCACACAGACACCTAGCAAGATAAAAAAAGTCAAAACTTTAAACAGCAAAACTTTATGTTAACTTCTAATAATTTTCACAGGAGGCTGTGGGCCAGATCCAGCCAGGACGCCTGGAAGGATGGGGAGGCTATCAATACGTCCCCCGGACCACTAGGGGGCAACCACCCTGGATAAGCAGGGGACCAGGAGGATGGAGCAAGGAGGCACAAACCCGTGGAGGCCCATGGCTTTCACCAGGGGGTGCCCCAAGTCTCCTAAAGCCCAGGAGCTCTGCACTTCCACCACCACAGTGCTGCCGGAAGAGTGTCATTAGGCACCTGGAGCACATCCCAGTAGAAATAAAAGGGGCCACCTCACCACAATTAGGGAGCTAGAGTTGGGAGCGGGAGCAGGACGAAGCTCCCGTGAGGAGAAGAAAGGCGGCCCACAGACATTAAGAGAAAGGCCTTTGGAGGGTGATAGGTGCTGGGAGCACTGTGTGCTGTGTGGGACTTTTTACTTAATAAACGTGCTTTATACAGGAGCAGTGTTTGTGTGATGGTGTTCGGACCCAAGCTGACAATGGCAACCCAGATGGGACTTTGTTCCAAGGCAGGACCCATCGTAAAAATATAATTTTGTGAGGGGGTCTGGTACCTCAGACCACCGCACACACACGCTGCATAGTAGCGGCCCGCACATGCGCCACAGAGAAAATGCGACTCACCCAGGGAGCCACAGATGGTTCGCGTATCCGCCATATCCACCTGATGCGGGCAGAGAGAAATCGGTGCAGCAGGAGTGCAGCGGACTCAAGCACGTCGCCGCTAAGGACGCCCGGGACGGCATTGCACCAGGGAAGGCCATGCTGAGGAAGTCCCTTCGGACAGACGAGATGGAGGTAAGTTCCCTGCCCAATGGCAATTGGCCCTGGGAGGCCGGACCTTATTTATATGTTGTAGGCAGGGACTGCCCGGATCCGTGTTGGTGGCAGATGCGTGCCGATCTATGGGACTTTGACAGTGCAGCAGCCGCGCAAAGAGCTGGGGAGGAGGAGCCGCTGCAGCTAAGGAGCTGCCAGGGGGATAGTCACCGCATCAGGGGCCGGAAGAAGATGGCGGAGAACCGGAAGCCCCTCCCTGAGGCGGGCGAAGGATTAGACGGTGTGTGTTGTGTTCCCATCGATGATTGGTCAGAGGTGGGACCAGCGAACGTCCATCCCAAGACGGAGGAGGGCCTGAGGGAACCCGGAAGAAAGCTCCATAGTGCGCAGTCGGCAGGTAGGACTGATCAACAGGTCAGTCCTCTGCTGGCTGATACTCTGTTTGTGCCTACGGCTCGGTGCAATGCAGAGGTTTCCCTTCGGTTTGCGAGTCGCTTTCACAGGTAATACACAACCTTCAAGACTGAATATTCGAGCTGAAGGGAAGGTGGTCATACCGCAGCAGACACTATGACAGTGGTCAGAGCAGTGCTGCACTGGAATCTCTGGCTGGAGAATCCTGGTGGTGTGGGTAAGTGAGACCTGTGGCGTAAAAAGAAATGGGGAAGCGAGCAAATGCGTCGCGGTATCGTGCGATTCTGGTGAACGAGTAGCCGCATCTCCGATAGTGGAGGCGATGCAGAGGGCTAATCGCGTGGTAGGGGTGGAGCCAAGACGCCGGCTGATGAGTGCCGCAGATCTTAGTGCCCTACTGCCAGAGCCAGTGGCAGTCTCATGTCACTCCACAGGGGCGCAGACGGCCAGGGGTCTCTTCCTTTTTCGTAGGGAGACTCAAACCGTCAGGGCACCCCAGAGGAAAGGGAGGAACCGGATCTGTGAGGCCGGATCTTCCCACAAAGAGAGACGTGATCCCGTGCACTCACGTATGGAGACGGGCCGCCCTCTGCGGGTGCAGATGGAAGCCACAAAGTCAGTGGGGTAGATGGGAGTGCGAGCGATCCCATTAGACAACCCGAAGACGGGGGCATGAAGGTCGTGGAGCGGGTGCCGGCCGAAAGGGGAGGAGCGTTGTCCTATAACGGAGTGGAGGACGCCAGGCAGTGGTGTCAGGGCAACGTCTCTGCCCCTGTTTCTGGTTTGTCTTTTGCAGGACTGGACCCTAGATGACCACATTGTGAACCCGCTTCGTAGGAGGCCCGCCCTCACGGGACGGGCTGCTGCGCCCGATGGGTCTTCGCTGGCGATGGGGCAGTGTTACAGGAGGCTGGGGACCACCAGATCCAGCCGGGATGCCTGGAAGGATGTGAAGGCAGTCAGTATGTCCCCCCAGGCCACGATGGGGCAACCACCCTGGATAAGCAGGGGACGAGGGGAAGGAACAAGGAGGCACAAACCCGTGGGGGCCCCTGGCTTCCTCCAGGGAGTGTCCCAAATCTCCTAAAGCCCGGGAGCTCTGCACTTCCACCACACCTGGGAAGGTGGAGGAGGATCCTTCCAGCAACACCAGGAGTGCTTCTGGGTGCAAGGGCACCACTTCAGCCACACCAGGAAGTGCTGCCGGAAGAGTGTCATTAGGCACCTGGAGCACATCCAGGTGGAAATAAAAGGGGCTGCCTCACTATAATCAGGTGGCTAGAGTCGGGAGCATGAGCAGGATGAAGCTCCCGTGAGGAGAAGAAAGGCAGCCCACGGACATTAAGAGAAAGGCCTGTGGAGGGTGAAGTGCTGGGAGCACTGTGTGCTGTGTGGAACTTAATAAACGTGTGCTTTATAAAGGAGCAGTGTTTGTCTGATGGTGTTCGGACCTGAGCTCACATAAGATATATGAATAACTTCAATTTCTAAATCACTTCTTTTGTGCCCACTTTGGAAAGGAATTTGAGAACGTTAGCAATTTAGATATTTGTGTCACATACCAGCCTTTCTGATTATATCATTAATATTCCAGAAATTTGAATGACATTATAGTTTTAAAACATATTTCATTAAACTTTAAATAAAAATATACTTAATATGTTGCAAAATTAGATGCAAAAAAACAGGCAGTTTGTTGAATGTGCAAGCGGTGTGAGTAGCAGGACATTATTTAAATTAAAAAATAAGAAGAGTAAACAAAATTTAATGTCAATCTGTTGAACTCAGGCTCAAAAAAGAGAAAACTGCTGTTTGTAACAGACTCAAGCTGGGGTAGTGAGGGCTACATATCAGCTGTGTCCGCTGCAAGTGGAGAAAGGGTAATGAAGCTTTGAAAATAGCTGTGGTTATTGAGTAGTAATGAATTTGAAGCAAGAAGCAGCACTGGATCTTACTGATCCTGACAATCCCCCATTTGGTTTCAGATGGCAAAACAAAATAAGGAGTTGCTTTATTTGCTAACTCTTTTAATAAAATGGCTTGAAGCCACTGAAATCAGCCTGAACCAGTTGAGTCATGGACTGCAAGCGAGAGCATTAAGGAATATCAGCAATATTCTTAACAAAGCTTAATATCTAACTAACCACTCTGTAATATCAGGTAAGACTGATGCATTGCATATACAAGCACCATTTATGTCATATTATGGACAATGATCTAGGCACCACACCTGATCAAAGCTATTGTTTGCTGCTAAGTTGGCAGTTACTGACAGGTGGGCACGGCCAGGGGCAGACAATATTAGCCACACCAAATAGCAAATATGCATGAAAGAGCTAGCCATAGACGTCATGAAAGCAACAGAATAGGAAATGTTTATGTTATTATTTAAGACAGACTACAGGATGGTACAAGAAATGGCACTCTCAGTACTGGTTGCTTCATTATAACAATGAACTGGCTCAGTATTAGTTATTGTTTCTGGATCACAGCCAGCTTTCATTGCCAGTTTTAATCCAAGTTCTGACATTCCAAGCAGTTTTGCATTGCTTCAGATATTCAATTACGCGGAAGAAACTCAGAATATCACTGTGAATACTACATGTGCACCACTTATGTAGTGTGTTGATTGTGGAATGAGATGGGAGTCTCTGGTTTTGTTGTGATTGACAAAAGAACCAGGATATAATAACATGAACCAGATTCATAGTGTCAGCGAAAGTGAAAATCGGGAGATCAAAAATATATTGAGCAACCAAACCGCTGGGGCAAACCAACACTCAAAGTCAAAGGTAAAGATGATCAAAAACAAAACAAACCTAGCCCTTTGCCTACTTAGAATAGAAACCAACTAGAACCAAAGATTGTTGTGAACTGCATCTGGCCCTGCAAGCAGTCCTCCAGCTTGCAGGGAAATCATGGGAGTTGGTGGTAGGATTGGCACTCCAGACACCGTAAAAAAGAACTTCACACAGCTGTGACACAACAGAAAGGAATCTTTTTTACTCTCCTTGGGAGCGGCTCTGCTGCAGCCGCCCATAGGTTGGTCTGCTCACATCATGAAGTGAATGGGGGAAAGCTCTCAGGAGCCTCATCCCAAGAAGAGTAGAAAATGTTGGACAGCCAATGGGGTCAGGCCTGTTGAGAATCAGAACTGGTGGGGTCCTGAGGTGTTGCCAACTGCACGGCAGCACTCGGGTCCCAATTTGAAGTGGCCCATCCAGGTAGGCATGTGGAATGTCTTTTCCCTCCAGCATGATGATCATCTTCATCTGCTGTTGGAGGAGTTGTGTAAGCTCTCTGAGGTGCGCAGACCTGGGACTGGCCAGATCACTGGTAGGTGGATACACCTTTTATTGGTCTGGTCACTCTGATGGCTGCCATACTCAGGGAGTAGCTGTTGCTGTAGCGGATCAGCTTCTTCCAATGGTGTCTGATGTCACTCCTTTCAACAAGCGTGTTATGAGACTCAGATTACGGCACTCTCTGGGAGCCTAGTCTGTTGACTCAGTGTATGCACTGACCGCAGTGAGTGATGTTTCGGTGAGAGACATTCTATTCGCAACTTTGCTTGGTGGTTGATGGATGCCCATTAGGTGACACTCCTCTGGTCATGGGTGACCTTAATGCAACCTCTGGCACTGAAAGGGCTGGCTATGAGGATTGTTTCAGTCCCCATGGGTCTGGTGACCATGGTGAAAGTGGATCCATGTTCTTTGACTTTGCAAAAGGTCAGGGGATGTGAATCACTGGATCCTGGTTCCAGAGCCCTGAGCCACATCATTGGACTTGGTACTCCAATACTGGTGGTGTGGTGAAGGAGATTGATCACATCCTCGTATGCAAATGCTGCAGGCTCTTGCAAAACTGCATGGTCTACAGAAATGCCTAGTTTGTGAATTCTGACCACAGACTTGTTGCTACTCTGAAGATCCAGCTTAGGTCCAGTAGGCTACCACCAACTAGGAAAATGAGGCTGGATCTGGCAAGACTCCAACATCAGGCTGTTTCTAATGAGTTTGCACACAGTTTTTGTGAGGAATTTGCGGATTTGGGTGTGACTGTCGATCTTAATGTGATGTGGGAGACCTTCTGTGACAAGACCCTGAAGGTTGCTGAGGGTTGTTTTGGTGTTACCGGTGTTCCAAGAAGGAGGTGTTTCATGTCGCAGGGCATACTGGATATCATTGAGTGGAGTCACAGCACACGGCTTGATGGCAACTTTGGACTGTACCAGGAACTGAGAAGAACGGCTGTAAGGGCTCTGAGGACAGATAAGTAGGAATTTGTTAGAGGAACCTGTGAGCAAGTGACACACCATTTGTGGTCTAGCAACCCATGTCCTGCTTTCAGAGGGATCAAAGCATTATGCACATCCAAATCTGTTCCTCGGAGAGTCATTGCGGCTGATGGAACAGTCCTTATTGATGACGTTGCAGTTGTGGCCCGCTATGTTGGCTACTTTTGAGCAGCTGTTCAAAGCTGATCCTCCGACTAGGATGTTGCATATCTCTGGGTGCACGGTGCTTGAGGCTGATCCTCCAATTAACTGTGAACCTCCCAATCTCACTGAGATTGTACAGGTGATGAACCAGCTGAGGAGAACTTCTCCAGGCTGGTGGTAAGGCTGTCCTTCTAGCATTAAAGTAATCTTTGCTTCCTTTTGGGACTCTGGCGTCATCCCAACTAACTGAAAAATGAAGCTCGTCATCCCTATCTGGAAAGGGAAGGGTGATTGCCTGGATTGCGTCAACTACAGGTAAGATCCTTGCTAGGGTCGTCTTCAATAGGATCTATGATCACTTGCGCACCTACCAATGACTGGAGCAATCTGGTTTTACACTTAAGAAGTCTACCATCAACCGCATCCTGGCACCGAGGGTTCTCATGGTGAGCAAACATGAATATCGGCAGAGTTTCTTTGCAGCCTTTATCGATTTTCATAAAGCATTTCACTACGTTGATCGGGTCCCCTCAAGGTTGCTGGATATCATGGCTGGTCTGTACACTGGTACTGTGAGTGCTGTGCAGAGTGAATGCAGAACCTCTGTGTTTTTCACAGATGATTCAGGGGTGTGTTCTTGTTCCTACTCTGTTCAATGCTTTCATAGACTAGGTGTTGGACAAGGTCATGGGGTCCAGAGGCTGTGGGGCATCTGTTAGTAAAGAAAGATTCACTGATCTTGACCTGCTGATGATACTCTGTTCTTCACAGAGTCAGTGGAGGCTCTGATTGGGGTGAAGAGACAGTGTCTGAGCTTGTGAGTGTCCTGGATAAAAACCAAGATCCAGGCCTTTAATGATCTCTTGTGCACACCCATCAGCAGTGTGTATATCTGCAGAGAGAGTGTTGACCTTGTCGATAGGTTTACTTATGTCGGCAGTGACATTCATGTCTTTGGTGACTCTTACTATGAAGTCAGTAGATGGATTGGGAGAGCGTGGGGTCATGAGGTCGCTGGAAAGGGATGTGTGGCACTCCCAATATCTATGCAAAAAGATGAAGGTCCATGTCTTTAGAGTCCTGGTGCTTCCTGTTTTGCTATATGGTTGCGAGACGTGGAAGCTATCCAGTGACCTGAGACGAAGACTGGACTCATTTGCTACTGTGTCTCTTTAGAGAGTCCTTAGGTACCACTTGTTTGACTTTGTTTCGAATGAGTGGTTGCTCATGGAGTCCCGAATGAGGCACATTACCTGCATTGTGAGGAAGCGTCAGTTACAGCACTACGGCTATGTGGCGCGATTCCCTGGAGGTGATCCAGCTCACAGGATCCTCATTGTTGAGGACCTGAGTGGCAGGATGAGGCCAAGGGAACGCCCATGTAACACCTGGCTCTGGCAGATAGAGGGTCATTTCTGGAGGTTGGGACTGGACCACATGTTTGCCAACCAGGATTCCGAGCTGTTTCGTAGTGTGATTGGTGTGGTAACGTGATGTACCAGTGCATGCTCCCTGTCCTGACCTGAAGGATAAAACTTCCAGTTACAAGCGTAGTGATCACAGTCATGTGATGTGTAATTTGGCATTTAGTAAAAAATAATAAAATAAAAATAAATTAACATAATTCTCAAATGAGTTCCAAACAATACAGCTACGAAAAATAATGTGTATTATGACATAATCCTCCCCCTAAGGTGTGCACTTCAGGCATGACCATCATGTTTAAAAGGAAATTTGGTGAGCAACCTTGCGTGAATATTGCAGGTAAGGATCCATAAATGTTCTTAAAGACCATAACAATTAGTCAAACAGATTTTTAACTCAGGAATCATGCTTTCTGATGTACAAAATCTTAAGGACCTCATATTCTTGATGACCACCAAAAACAACTGGAGGAGGAGGGGTAGGCTTGTCCGCAAGCTTAAGTTTGAAAATATGAAAGGAAGATTGAATTCTCAATTGGAGAGGGCCAATTTAAAAGTAACTAGTGTAACTCTCTAGAAAATAGTTTACAGGTCAATGAATTTTGGACTCAGAATTATAGATGGATGTTACACCATGCATGTCATACTGTACCTTCTGTATTATCTGTAATACGGGATGGACGTGCCTGGTCAAAAATTTGTTCAGATACAAATCACACAGGCTTTAATAAAACGTCTGAATTGCTAGCCTTATGTGGCTACCATAAATATTATCTTAAAAGCCTAAATGATTTAGAAATATCTGGGTGTCTCCAAAAAATGTGGGAAGAATGCCCCCATTCCATCATTTGACCCACCATAGAGTCATAGACAAAAAACTCTCCTTCAGGAACTGTGGACATAGTCTGATGAGTGTTCCATGTTGCCAACAAATAATCATGTATAAAATTGATTACTTCCACAAACATAGCAAACACAAACTTGGAGTAATAGGTTTGGGTTCAGTCATAAAAGAATCCAGATTATACAGTACAGACAGGAAAGAACATTAGCATTAATAATCTGAGTGCTTGGAGTGTAGGTGATTACAAAACAACTTAAAAAGTAGTGACCAACAAGCTTGTCTCGCATTTAAATATTTAACAGATGTAAGAGTAAAGACCACAAGACATTGCAAAGGTTTGGGGCAGCCACCTGTATAATTGTTCCCGGCTGCAAAACTTCTTAATCATTAGATCCATGTTCACACGATTTAGTCCAAAACAGAACTAACTCAATATTTACAAGATGGCGGCTTTAAAGTCCATTACAGGAAGTGATGTCATCAGGACCGGAAGCGGAAGTGATGTCGTTGGCTGCCCCAGAGCCGGCAAGACTTTCCTAGAATGGTCTGTAAGAGATTGAGAGAGATAATCAGTGCACTTCACCACCCCCTGGTCTGGCGTGGAATTACATGTATTCGAGTCATTTAGTTGTTTTCTAAACACGCGTGTGCGACAGTACCCCCTCAGCCCAGACCCATCGGGTCGGGCGTCCTGCACCAAGAGGTCGTGAATGCGAGAAAGAGCATCAGCGTTGGAATGGAGAGAACCCATCCGATGAACGAGCGAGAACTTATAAGGTTGTAAATCAAGGAACCACCTAGTGACTCGCGGGTTTGACTCCTTGTGCAGGGCCATCCACTGTAAAGGTGCATGGTCCGTGAAAAGTGTGTAATCACCCATGTAATCACAAGAGCCTCTCTCTCCACCACCGCATACCTGGTTTCCCGATCCAGCAGTTTCCGGCTGAGGAAAATGACGGGGTGTTCAGCACCATCGACGCTTTGGCTAAGCACTGTTCCTAGGCCTGTGTCCGAAGCTTCTGTCTGGAGGACAAAAGGAAGCGAAAAGTCAGGTGCTTTCAAAACAGGTGCTGACGTCAGGGCCTTTTTTAAGTCACTGAATGCAGCTTCCGTTGCATCAGTCCATACCACAATGTTAGGAGCCCTCTTCTTTCTTAAATCACTCAAGGGCGCAGCTCTCTCCGAAAAGCATGGCACAAACCGGCAGTAATATCCAGCTAGACCGAGAAATGCTTCGACATGCCACTTGGTTCGCGGACAGGGGCATTTCAAAATGGCATCTATTTTACAGCACTGTGGCTTTACAGTACCACGACCCACCAGGTAGCCTAAGTATTTGGCTTCTTTCAACCCAAAAAAACATTTTTTTAGATTGATATGAAGAGCTGCTTCTCCCAGCGTCTGTAATACTACTCGGACGTGCTGGAGGTGTTCCTTCCATGTGCTGGAATAGATGACAATGTCATCCAGGTAGGCAGCACTGTATGTATTATGGGGTCGGAGCACTTTGTCCACCAGACGCTGGAGCCCCATATAACCCAAAGGGAAGTACACGATGCTGCTCGTGCCCGCTAGGGGTGCTAAAAGTGGTTGTAACCTTTGTGGGGCCCGTTAAAGGAACCTGCCAGTACCCCTTGGTCATGTCAAGTGTGGTCAAAAATTCTGCCTGTCCGAGCCTCTCAAGCAGGTCATCCACTCGAGGCATAGGATAAGCATCAAATTGTGAAATCTGATTAAGTTGGCGGAAGACATTGCAGAACCTCCAACTTCCGTCAGGCTTACTAACCAAGACTATTGGGCTGGACCAGGGACTATAACTTTCCTCTATGACTACTAAATCCAGCATGCGCTTGATTTCAAGTTCCACTTCTGCCTTCTTTGCCTCGGGAAGCCAATAGGGGTATTCTCAGACTATAACCCCGGGTTCGGTCACAATGTCGTGGGCAATCAGAGAGGTCCTACCAGGTTTTTCATCAACCACCTCCTGTACGGACGAGATAACTGCTTCGAGTTCTCGCTTCTGTCGGGTACTCAGATTAGGGTTGAAGTTAAGTGTGTTGGTCTGAGCAAAGAATGAGTGGGGCTGGCCGGAGGAGGGATCAGGGTGCCTTTCCTTCCACGGTTTCAGCAGATTCACATGATATATCCGCTAGCTCAGCTGATGATTGGGTTGTTTCACCAAATAGTCGACGAGCCATTTCCTCTCCTTAACTTCGTATGATCCTTGCCAGTGGGCAAGTAATTTAGAATGTGAGGTGGGAACCAACACCATGGCCCGATCCCCCGGTTGGTACTCCCGGAGCATCGTGCCACGGTCATAATAGCGGGTCTGAGCTGCTTGCACCTCTTCCATGTGACTTTTTAATATAGATCACATTTTATCAAATCTATCGTGTAATTAAGCGATATATTCCAAAATATTAGTTGAATAGTTGAAATATTGGGAAGAGCCTCTCCTTCCCAACCTTCCTTTAGAATGTCTAATATGCCCTGGGGTTGTCGTCCATATAATAATTCAAAGGGTGAGAACCCCGTCGAGGCTTGAGGGACTTCCCGGTAGGCAAAGAATACGAGGGGGAGGAGTTGATCCCAATTCGTTTCATCCCTGCTGACCACCTTGCAAAGCATCTGTTTGAGAGTTTGATTGAACCTCTCTACTAGACCATTGGTTTGAGGATAATACACCGCGGTCTTTAAGTGCTTTATTTTGAGAATGTCTCCAAGGTAAACGGCGTTCCTTGGTCCGTAAGGACTTCCTTAGGAATTCCAAAACGCGCAAATACCCCTACTAGTTCCCGTGCGAAGGCTTTAGAGTTAGCTGAGCGCAGTGGAACAGCTTCGGGATATCGGGTTGCATAATCCACAAGGACTAGTATATATTTATGTCCTCGGGCAGAGGGTTCCAGGGGTCCCACTATATCGACCCCTATTCTTTCGAATGGGACATCTATTAAGGGAAGGGCAAGAAGAGGAGCACAGTCCTTCCTAGGAATTTGCTGCAGCTGACACTCAGGGCATGAGATACAGAAGCGACGGACCTCCTCGTTAATTCCCAGCCAATAAAATCGGAGCTTGATACGCTCTAATGTTTTTTCGGTGCCCAGTTGGCCTCCTAGGTGGTGGGAGTGTGCTAACTCACAAACCTGCCGCCGGAAAGTTTGCAGGATTAGCAACAGCTTTTGTACTCCCCCCTCATGTTCACTAACCCATTATAATAACTCATTTTCAATTACAAAGTGGGGCCCCTGTGGCATGGGCTGCTGAGTGTGTTGGCTGTTGACTAGGACAACTGCATTATTAGCAAATTTAAGGGAATCATCATTCCATTGTTCCCTTTTAAATGAGGCCGGTGTTTGTTTAAATTGGAAGTTTAAGTCTAAGAGAGGGTCAGGTCTGTCGTCGAGGGGCGGAGAGTCATCCCATTCCGTCGAGACGTGGGCAGATGACAAAACAGTCTGTCATGGCCCGGGAAGCTCCCTGTCCTCCTCTTGGCCGCTCCTATCTCTCGCTGCCGACTGAGTACACGGTGTGGAGACAACTTGCAACAGAGGATTCCCATCTGTTACTAGGCCCAATTTCGTTTTGGGAAAGGTACTTCACCGCTTTTATTATCAGATCAGTCCCACCCAAAAATCACAGCAAAAGGTGGATTTGGGAGGACCGCTACAGTGATTTTCTTAACACATTCTCCCTGGCTAATGAAACATTGGGCGGATTTATAGAACCAGGTATCCCCGTATATACAGCTTATACTGGTCTTTGTTTTAATCCACTGTCACGGTAGTACATACTGGCAATCAACAATTGAAATGTTGCTGCCTGAATCGAAAAGGGCTTTCACTTTAAATCCATTGATGATGACCTCTCCCGTATGAGCCATTAACAAAAGGTTTGAAAGCACACACAATCCGTCCCCCTCTTTCCACTTACATTCCGCTTTACTCCCAAAGAAGGTTCGCGCCCACGGAATCGGGGAATCCAGTACAAACTCTGGTTTATGCCGAGGGGGCAGATGAGGAGGGACGTAATCTCCACAGTGTCCGCTAAAGGACCGTTCTGTTCTCTCAAATTGCGAGGCTGTCCTAGATGTCTCTATGAGCTCTATTAGTTCATTTACACTGGCAAAATCTCCCCAGACCGGCTGGTTGAAATGGTTGGGAAGGTTGTTAATTACTAAGTAGCAGGTTACCTTTTGCACTATTTGGTATGTAGTACACTCTGATGGTTTTAACCAACCTGTTACTTTTTCCCACAGAGCCTTAACCTGCTCTTGGGTAGATCGCTCAGGATCTATTTTCCAATTTTGCAAAGACTTTACCTTCTGGGAATCCCCATTTTGTTCTGGGGCCTTGGCCCCTGTGGGGAGGACAGCTCTCTCTTCTGGGAGAGCATAATAAGTCCCTTTCACTTCTCCCGTAGAGACCAGCCCACGTCTGTGTGTCCCATTGACACTCTCCCTATTTAAATTGTGTGGCCCGGAACTAGACAAAGGGAGCAGAGTCTGTACCGTTTTTTTCCGAAATCCGAGACGCAACCCCTCCCCCCGGAAGCTTCCTTTCCCTGGCAGCTCGGCCCAGGTACTCTCCCACCTGGCTATGATTCAGGTCCGGTCCCATTTTCTTCTGGGTTGTTTCCATCCTGCCAACTACGCCTCTGTAAGGATAAAGACCACAAGACATTGCGAAGGTTTGGGGCAGCCACCCGTATAATTGTTCCCAACTGCAAAACTTCTTAATCAATAGATCCATGTTCACACGACTCAGTCCAAAACAGAACTAAGTCAATATTCACAAAGATGGCGGCTTTAAAGGCCATTACAGGAAGTGTTGTCATCAGGACCGGAACCGGACGTGATGTCGTTGGCTGCCCCAGAGCTGGGCAGGATTTCCCTAGAATGGTCTGTAAGAGATTGAGAAAGAAAATCAGTGCACTTCGCCACCCCCCGTCCGACGTAGAATTACATGTATTCGAGCCCTTTAGTTGTTTCCTAAACACGTGTGTGTGTGTGACACAGACTTCAAACAGATTAAATTATTTGATCTATAAGTGTGGTAAATCCATGTGCCACTCCTTCTTGCCAATGACACCATTCTACCTGAGCAAATTTGTAGCAAATAATTCACCATCACCTACAACATAATTTTTTTCTACAGAGGACAACCTTTTAGAAAAATCAGTGCAGGGATGGAGTTTGCCAGAATCAGAAAAACATTGGTACAGCATAGCACTCACACCAACACTGGATGCATCCACCTCAACTTGAAATGGTAAAGAGGTGTCAAGATGGCATAAAACAGGCACTGATGTAATTTGGCAAAATGGCAGTTGTGCTTCAGAAGTCTGAACAAATTTCCTCACACTGCTGAGGTGATAGGCGCGATGAGGGAAACTAAAGCTATGAACAAATCTTTGTATGAAGTTCACAAAACTAAAAAAAAAAATGCTTAATTAATACTTCTTGGAGATTTCAATTGAAGAATGGCATCCAGATACAGGTACACCTTACGTGGTACCCTGGAAATAGTATAGTTATTTTATGGAGCTCACATTTCTCAAGCTTGACAAATAAATCATTAGCTTTCAAGGAAAATAAAACCTCCCTAAATTGAAGAACATGAAAATCCAAATCTTTGGAAATATGAGAATGTTAGCAATACAAACTAGAGCAGAATGTTCCAAGAGGTCACAAAAAATATTACTAACAGACAATTCATAAACTGCTGGAGCATTAGCCAATTTTTATGGCATGACCACATATATAAATGGCCCAGAGGAATGATTAAAAGCAGTTTTCCACTCATCACCTTCTCTAATGTCCACCAGAATGTAAGCACGTAAATCTGACTTATTGAAAATTGCAAAACCCGCAACCTAGTCAATTAATGATGAAACCAAAGGAGGGATAATTATACTCGACTGTGATGAACCATCTTTTTTTGAAAGGAAAAAAAACAGCTAATAACTGACTATTTTATTTTTTAAAACCATTTGCCAAACTGTCTCATTATGTCCTCACTCATTTTAGCAGCCTCAAAATCAAGAAAAAACACACTGCTCTTTTGATTTTTCAAGGCAGGAAAGGATCAATTATTATTGAAATGGGTTAGAATAAAAACATTTGTTCCAGCAAACCTTGAAAATGAGATGGGACAAATTAGACCCCCTGTAGCTTTAAGACAGCAATAACATCAGGGTTGCCTGGTGATTGGGAATTCCCCCGATTTTTAGGGGAAATCAGAGGTCTTGGGGGAAAAATAAGGATAAGTGTTTCATGGAGAGAAACATGGAGGACAAAAATATAACATGAGGATATTTCTTAAAAAGTTACTTAGATTTTTAACATGAATTACACAGCTATGTAAATAGATTTTTATACATTTGAAATTTTCCCTATGCCCAAACTCTTGATGAAACCATCATCCAGAAATAAGTAACATATTGAATAGCCACACTCATCTCTAAGCTCATGTATAACTGGTTAATGGTCAGAATCTGGGATTGATGGACTATGAGTGACCTGCTTTTTCCTGCCATAGCCTGTACACATCCTGTTAATTTAAGAGTTTCAGCTAAGCACAAATGAAAATCTAGGGCTGGTATAAGCTTGCAGAGTTCTGTGAAGTTGTTGTCTTAGTTTTGTAAGATTTCAATCAAAACATTTTAATGTATTTCACTAAAACAATTACCATGTGTAATAAAAACTCCTAAAGCATCTTGATAAAGACAGAAATTCAGCAGTAAATAGAGCACATAACTAGAGTTTCTAGATAGTGTCTTTATTATTAAGTATTACCTTTCCTTTTCTAAACTTATCTTGTAAATGAAACTGCAGTTACCGTTAAGATACTGTTTAGAGTTGTTCTATTTTAAAGTAAACATGTTTGTATCAGAGAACATAACAGCCATTTTGCTCAACAAAGCTTGTCAGTCCTATCCACTTAATTCTTCCAAAATATCAAGTTAGGTTTTGAAGATCCCTAAATCTCTACTGTCTACCACACTACTTGGTAACTTATTCCATTTGTCTGCATAGCCTGATTAGACTGAAACTGAAAAAAAAATTAGCACTTGGTCTACTTAGAATAGTAACTAGAACCTAATGTTGTTATTTATTTTTTTATCTAACTGAGGATAATCTTGACTTCAGGTTACATCACAAGAATAACACTCATGGTCATGTACGCCGTAATTTGTATCGCCTAAACAATAAATGGGAAAGATAAAAATAAATCCAAATCATTCCCAAATGGGTTACAAACAATAAAAATAAAGAATAATGGGTATTATAGCAGGTTGGAGTTGGATCCATCTCTGCTGCTGGGTAGGAAGACATGCAGGTATTCTTAAGTGCTAAAGATTTATGTAAAGTTTATATAATGAAACGTTCACAAACAAACAAACAATGATGCAACTGTAATGTTTATTTCAAAATTATTTAAGAAATATATTACACTGATATTCAGAAGCTGTATAATACCGCAGAAGAGCAAAAGTATTTTTTTTCATTTGTCATAATTTAATTATACTGCTTTTTGTGTCTGACTTCACTAAGGTATGTGGGAATAAAGACAATGACTATGTATCTATCAATAGAGCATTCCTTTAAGGGTTACATGTTACAATGAGTTTTATTACATAAGGATTCTCAAATAAAAAGTGTGAGCTTTTGGTCAGTCAGGTTTTCTGAGGTGATTAGACTTGTATGAATGTTTTAATTAAGGAAATCATGAAAGACATTTTGATCAGCATTTGTTTGATCAACACTAAGGATTTAAGCAGTTAATGTCTCTATCACTTCAGACCATCATAATTTTATAGGCTATTGTAAAGCAGTGATTAACAATACAACTTCAAGTTTCATAAAAATGAAGACTAATTGTATGCGTCAATGGATGTAATAAACAAAAAAAAACCATTAGTGATTCTTTTTAATATATTCAAAGAGTAATGGCTATTAACCAGCCTACATGGTGATATTTTTTACTTTTTTGCACTACTTACATTTAATACATTGCACACAAATCCATCCATCCATTTTCTAACTCGCTGAATCCAAACACAGGGCCAAGGGGGTCTGCTGGAGCCAATCACAGCCAACACAGGGCAGGAACCAATCCCGGGCAGGGTGCCAACCCACCCAAACACACCCACACACCAAGCACACACTAGGGCCAATTTAGAATCACCAATCCACCTAACCTGCATGTCTTTGGCTTGTAGGAGGAAACCCACGCAGACACGGGGAGAACATGCAAACTCCACGCAGGGAGGACCCGGGAAGCGAACCCGGGTCTCCTAATTGCGAGGCAGCAGCGCTACCACTGCTTTTTGTAAAACAGAATCACCATATTTAGGAAAAAGCAAATTACAGCATTTTAAGATTGAATTACTGTTAAAATGTAAAAGACATGGCAGTTTATTATGCGAATATGTAATACACATTTATCAAATTATGTTTATAAAGCCTATAAACAACACATATTTGAAAAGAAATGATGCTACTTTTGACATAATTTTTGCTTTAAATTTGTGTGAAAAGTGAATGTATTTCCACTTAAACAAAACAATACCATGCTTTTGTTACTGGTATATAACACTGGGGATGTTTGATACTGAATTTTAATTAAATGTAGATTTATCTGTATATAGTGACTTATTCTGTATTTATGAGTATTTTGTATTTTCACAGTAACAGTTTCATTAAGAGTAATTAACTCAATATTTTGCATAAATGTATTCATGTTTTAGAAGTAACAGCTACTGTATGTTACCAACACTGACCTGTTTTCATAGGCTAATTAAGCATTTGAAATCCCAAATTCTTGCATTCAGAAATAGATCCTCAAATACTAATAACAGCTGTGAAATTTTAAAAAAAGCTCTAAATACCAGTAAAAGTCCAAATTTAACAGAGTTAAAATAGAATAATTAAATCTAAAGCTATTTTTCCACAGTGTCTTGCAATCAGAGTGACACATTCATTGCATTTGAATGAAACCTTCACACCTAAACACTCGTCACCCAAAGTCTTTGGTAATCCACTCTTGTCAGTCAGTGTAATTAAATCCAGTGCTGTCTGAGAAAGAGAGAGTGGGGAAGAGAAAAAGATCTGAGGGTAGCGTACTCTATATATGTTTCATTTAATAAAATATTAATATTTTATGCTTAACTGCATATTAACATGACACATCACTAATTATATTTGTAGTTTAAAAGAACTGCATTACAACTGAAATAAAACTAAATATTTTATAAATAGTGTATCAAAATAAACTTATTTATATAAAACATTTATGTTTTACTAAGGTTGTCTTTGTGTTTATACACATTAAATTTACCAGTGTGTAATCTGTTTGTAATCTTTTTTTTAAATAAGTTTTTGATATATTCTCTGGGAAAGAAAACTTGCATAGTTTCTTTTTATCTTAATTTGACCTTAATGACTAGCAAGCACTTTTATATATTTATGGCCTGTGTTACAGTGTCTAGTCTTATTTAATTCCAATGAAATATTTAAGGAAAAAGTACTTAAAAAGGAACTTAACCTCTTGAGATTTTTTTTGCTCTGATCATTATAAAAATGGGATTTCTCCTAAGTAAGACTAAACACTGCAAATTGTTACTAATACTATATGAGCTAAAAACAAATTACTGTTATATGAGATTATCTTTTTTCAAAAATTACTTAAAATTGTGATTGCCTATAAAATTCCTGAAAGCTATCTGATTGTGGACCATTATTTAATAATTGTTCCAAAAACCAGCTGTTCAGTTTAGTTAATGCAACCAATGGTCAGTACAGTGACCGTTTACTCTGCAAAAGTTAGTTCCCATAGAAGTAAATGAAAGAAACCACTGATATTTTTCATTTGTATAAATCCATCCATCCATTTTCCAACCCGCTGAATCCGAACACAGGGTCATGGGGGTCTGCTGGAGCCAATCCCAGCCAACACAGAGCACAAGGCAGGAACCAATCCCGGGCAGGGTGCCAACCCACCGCAGCATTTGTATAAATGGTTTAGGTAAATAAAAATAACAAAAAAGTAAACAACAGTAAAATAGCTGGATTAGTAGATATTCTGCAGTCATAAACAAATATATGAGGACTATAACTATAACGACAATTCTGAAAATACTACTACTAGCCAGTACACTTGTCAATTAAAAAGGCTAATATTCTGGTGAAGTTAAGAAAGGTTTTGCTAAAGCCAATGCATTTTTCAGGTGCCAGTTGTAATCAAGTCAAGTGAAGCTGGGGAGCATGCACTTGTACAGTGCGTTGCTGTACCCACTACACGACGAAACAACTCTGGATCCCGGTTGGCAACCCCCCAGGCAGACACGCAGCCCAGTCCCACCCTCCAGAAATGACCCTCTTATCTGCCACAGCCAGGTGTTATGTGGGCAACCCCTTGGCCTCGTCCAGCCACTCTGGTCCCCAACAATGAGGATCTTACGAGCTGGATCACCCTCTGGGAAACGTGCCACATGGCTTGGTGCCGTAACTGACTCTCCTGCACAATGCAGGTAATGTGCCTCATTTGGAACTCCATGAGCAACTGCTCATTCGACACAAAGTCAAACCAACGGTAGCCCTCGGGTGCCCCATTCCCGGAAGAGTCAAAACCGTTGGAGAGCCAATGGGGTCAGTTCTGTTGGGGATCGGAACTGGTGTGGTGCTGAGGCGTCGCCTGCTGTACAGCAGCACTCGGTCCCAATTTGAGGCAGCCTATATGGGTAGGCACATGGAGTGTCTCGTCTCTCCGGCAAGATGATCATCTTCCTTCCAGCTGTAATTTTAAAAAGAAAATCACATCTCCAAAGAAGGACCAAAAGAATGCTACATGGCTTGGTACAGAATTATAGGGTTCTGGCCGAAGTATACTTAAGGAGAACACTAACTCCACGAGGAAGAGAAGGCTGACAGGAATTTAAAAATTTGGCAAAACTTCTGTTAGGAAACGAGTGTCCGGTGAACAGAGTGCCTCTGTGGACAGTTGAATGATTAATTGTTGGGGTAACACAGTGTACAAACTGGACTCTGCACCACTAAAGGTTATATCCTCCACTTTATGTTTTTAATGGACTTTTAGAGTGTGAGCTGTGTGCTTTTCTTTTTAAAAAAGGGTTTTCATCCCTGATATTGTTAGATTTTTATGTTTGTTTATCTTTTTAATATACTTTATAATGTGTGTGTAATTGAATTTACTGTTGCTTATCCTGAAATTTCTGCTGTGCCTTCCATTGAGTGTTTACTCACTGCCCAATTTAAAGAAGCCTGTGCACTATCATCAGTAAATTTCAAGGGTTCCCAGTCTCTTAATAAAACTCGGTGGTGTAGTCGGATATTTTAGCAGTGTTTTGGTTAGATTACTTGTAAGTGTGACCAGACACTTGTCACACAATACTTTTGAAGTAAAGCAGCAACCCGTTGATATTCCTTTCTGTTATGCTGCACTTTCACTCTCAGTTAAGCCTCACCCAAACCCCTCCTGTAAAAGTGCAATATACTTTTTATGTTACAGTAGACAGAAGCAGTACATGGTGTTGCCCAGGTAGGTAATGTTAAGTTCTGATCATTTCCTCTGCTAGCTTGGGTCTGTTTGGATGTTTCACTTACTCTGGGCCAGCAAGTGGCAGTGGTGTATAAACTTTATCACACTGAGAAAAAATCACTGGGATCCCCACGGTCCAAATTTTGAGTTCCAAAGTAGTTTCTTTTGTTCATATGGTTCTACAGAGTTAGTAAAATTTGGTCCAGATTCCTCAAAATGTGTAGTATTGGAAAAATTGCTCTGAGCCACCAGGTGAAACTGGTGTGCAAACTGTAGTAAACAGGAAAAAAAAAACACAAGGATCCACAGGGTCAAAGTTTTGGATTCCAAAATAGTGTATTATGTCCGTATGGAGACCTACTATGTAAAATTATGTCCAGATTGGTCAAAGGGTGTGGGATTGTACAGGGAACATAGAGACAGATATTCAATTTAATAGATACATATGATGATGACTTGAAAGATAAATTTGGTATTTTTCAAGTCAAAGTTATTTCTATGTAACCATGGTATACATTCATTTGTCACATAAATCTGTGTTCTAAAGTGAAGAGTTTTTGTTGATCTTAAAAATACTTTTGTCTTTTCTTGCAGCTTAGATAGATAGATAGATAGATAGATAGATAGATAGATAGATAGATAGATAGATAGATAGATAGATAGATAGATAGATAGATAGATAGATAGATACTTTATTAATCCCAAGGGGAAATTCACATAATCCAGCAGCAGTATACTGATACAAAGAAACAATATTAAATTAAATAGTAATAAAAATGAAAAAATGAAAAAATAAAATTAATGTTAGCATTTACTCCCCCGGGTGTAATTGAAGAGTCGCATAGTGTGGGGGAGGAACGATCTCCTCAGTCTGTCAGTGGAGCAGGACAGTGACAAAAGTCTGTCACTGAAGCTACTCCTCTGTCTGGAGATGACACTGTTCAGTGGATGCAGTGGATTCTTCACGATTGACAGGAGTTTGCTTAATGCCCGTCGCTCTGCCACAGATGTTAAACTGTCCAACTTTACTCCTGCAATACAGCCTGCCTTCTTAACAAGTTTGTCCAGGCGTGAGGTGTCTTTCATCTTTATGCTGCCACCCCAGCGCCGGAAATGATGTAATTACAATAGGACTCTGTGGAACTCTGCATCCATGTTTGATAGAAAAGCCTCAAAACTTACCAAATTTGTCCATTTTTCAAGCCAAAAATGTTATTGAGTGTTGATTCACATCTTGAGATTACATACATGTTGCAAAACAAGGTATCCATGTCATTTCAAGAAGATAAAAGCAACCCATTGTTGCTGAGATACAGCCATTTTAAAATGAGAGTCAATGTGAGCCTCATTTCTTTGCCAGCTTCCCCGTTTACCTTACTCCACGATACCATGGTTCTCTCTGCTCGCTAGGCAAGTGCATGATAATAACAGAATCACACTTATAATCGGATATATTCTTTCAGTATATGGAGGATGCTCCCTGTTCCAGCTTGATTGACAGAGCATGTGTGTGCTTCAGTGAAACTGAATATTGTTGTGCTGCGGTTGCGTGACAGGCATTGAAATGATAAGAACTAATCTGTAATTGTGGTCATACATCCAGTGCATGAATGGGAGAACAACAGTATGGCATATTGCCTCACTTCAAGCCCTACAAACATCCTTACAAACATCCATCTGCCTGACCTGCTTATCCATGGCAGAGTCCCGGTCCAGCTGGAGCCTATAACAGCAAACATTACACTTGAGTTAGGAACAATCCCTGGAGAAGGTGCCAGTCCATCAAAGGGTAAACACCAGATATGCACACACAAATAAAACAAAGAAGTAACAGGTGATATAGTTTAGAAAAGGTTCCCGTCCTGGTTCTAGTTTCTCTTATATTTGATTTATTTTTTTGTTATTTATTATTTATTTTATTACATTTGTCCATGTAATGTAATGTAGTTTTTTTGTTGTGTCTTTGTGTTTTTTGTTAATTGTTTTACTGTTTTTCAATCATTAATTTTTCTGTTGGTATTTTTATTTTGTCAGTATTTATTATCTACCCAGCCTTTTATGAGTAGAGCCTGAGGGGTGGTGCCTGCTCACACAGCAGTTGTCTGTCTGTGTTGACATATTTAAAAGTCAGAAATCCTATAAGAGAGTGTTAAGGCATTAACACTTGATCATGTTGTTTGGATCTGTTTTTTGGATGTTTGATTTGGGATTGTGTAAGTTCTTGTATTTTTGTTACTGAATTTTCCAATTTTTAATAAACTCTGTTTTTGTTCATTGTGACAGAGGTTTCTATAGGTCCCTTCTTCCCTTTTAAAGACTTCCTTTATAGAGGGTGCAGGCCAAAAGCCTGGATACTGGTTTTGGCACCAGACTTGGAAAACTTACCAACTGCAGAGCAGAAGAAAACAAAAAAAAATTAAAAAAAGAACAGCGCAAATCCTATCAAGTTATTGTTTAGAATAAATTCAGAATGTTGCATGTTCCACTCATTAAAATAGTACAAAGTATCATTCCATACGGAGATATAGTTGTCATTTTCAAATACAAAGGCTACCAAAAAAGTTGACCTCCTTGCTAAAAGAGAATTATGAACCAGTCACTTTCCTTGTGCATACACAATTGGCTGTCAAAATGGGTTTATGTGACAATGTGCACTTCCAACAATTTCCTGTTATTGAATTTCTTGTGATGGAGATGGAATCAGAAGCTCATTCACAGGTAGTTAAAAATAATTATGGAGAAAATGCTTTTAAAAAAACACATGGCTTGTGAGAAAGGCAAAGTAGCTTGAAAGTGATAATGAGGTCTTCGGAGAAGTGACTGTGAGGAAGAATGCTGGTAAGAAGGGGATACATGTGGTTGTTTCTTGCTAACCTAAAGCTGTTGAAATTGAGCTTCTATAGACAAATGAATAGCAAATGTATGCGCATGTACTATAGTTATCTTAGGAGTATGTTAAAAAAATTCTGTAATAGTTACCAGCAATGAAAAATACAGGATGTTCCAAACAGAAAACTAACATTATACAGAAATGCTGATAAATACAGATTCTCATCAATTTCTTTTTGAGATTTGTTCTTTGTAAGTGTTGTTGGCAGGATCTTTGCATTTTTCATTATAAATATGTATCTTCATCTATCCATCCATCCATCCATTATCTAACCCGCTATATCATGGGGGTCTGCTGGAGTCAGTCCCAGCCAACACAGGGTGCAAGGCAGGAAACAAACCCCAGGCAGGGCACCAGCCCACCGCTGGGCACACACATACACACACATACACCAAGCACACACTAGGGACAATTTAGGATCGTCAATACACCTAACCTGCATGTCTTTGGACTGTAGGAGGAAACCGGAGTACCCGGAGGAAACCCATGCAGACACAGTGAGAACATGCAAACTCCACACTGGGAGGACCAAGGAAGTGAACCCGGGTCTCCTAACTACCCACTGCGCCACTGTGTCACCCATATGTATCTCTATTTCAAAATTCTTTATTGTAAAAATTTACCTTGAGGTACTTCAGACACTTTGGATGCTTTCTCATGCTTCACTCCAATGTTTCTTTCTTACTGTGTTTCTTTATTTTTGTACTGTAGGGTTTATTAGACACATGTGCAGTACTGCATCTGGCTATGATTATCTAATTATGGATATGAAGAAGGAGAAATGCATTTAGAGTGTAACCTTTAAGGGAGAGTCATTGGCTGTAGTTTAAAACAGGGATTGTCTACAAAGCCTTCATTTTGACATGCTTGGTGTTAATTTTTCAGTTTGAATGAGGATGAGGCCCCATGCAGTGAGATGTGAAACTCTGTGACAGTCAGGTTGTCTTGAATGTACGGTAAAGTATGTTATTGTTTTTGTGTCATTCGTTGTTGACAACTGCACCAAAATGAATTTGCTGGCAATAAAATAATAATTTTAAATTGCAACAGCAATTGTCTGTTCTTATTAGTTACCTGGTAACAACATATAGCACTTCCTTTTTGAACATACCATGGAGCAACAGAAATAAAACCAGACGGAAATTAAGTGCAACTTAATATGCTGTAGTGTAGAGCTCCTTTACTGAATGGACACTCAAGAATCATAATACCAAAATGCTAGTTGCTTGTTGAATGAAACAGATTCTAAAAAAACAAATGAAAATTGATTTAAAGTTGATGATGATTCCAGTCATCTACAGCTTCAGTATACATTATTTTATTTTTTAGATTGTTATTTCCATTTAATAGCTCATATACAGAAAGCCTTAAAACCTCCTGTTGATCATGCTTTCTATATCCATTTTTAATTGCTTCAAATTCTTACTTGCTGTAGTCTTATTCATAGTGCAGTCTTCTGGTGACTGTACTATATTATCTTTTTACAGATTTTACAACCTCATTTTCTGCCTAAATTGTGTGATGTAGGTTGATATAGGTTCACTTATGAGGACTTCAGGCAAGAAAGTGTAAAACATAGTAAGTGTGAAGGACTGTCTTATGATCAATAAGGAGAGTTAGAGTTCTTCCAGCTGGCAGGTGTTACTTATTTTTCTGTTCCAGCCTTGCATAGAATAATGCATTGATTGGAAAGTAGTCAAGATTTTAAATAGAATCCAACATATGATTAACGCTTGAACACACACAAGTGCACTGAGGTAATTTTCAATTACTGTAACCGGATGATTAACTCTCTGAACAGGTAGTGAAATTATCCCATGCAAACCACTTATAAATATTGATGGAGTTTGAGAAAAAAAAGGAAAACAAATGCTAATCTTCTTGACCGCTTATTGTGAAAGATTCCAAACTTCTTATTTTCTCTGAAAATTAATTACAGGGTTGTTATTGCGCAATGTGACAAATCACTCATTCTTTATATCTCTAAGCTTTCTAAAAAAAGCAAAAGAGCACCAACAACAAGTAGATTTTTTTAGAAATTTGAAATAGGATAGTCAGTATACACAACTTTAAAATAAAAAGATGATTTCTCATTGGCTAAAAATGCCTGTATGATGAAAGTTAATCATCCTAATTGAATTCAAAGCCTGGTCATCATGGAGTTAGCATGTTGTCCTTATGTCTGCTTGGGTATTTACTGGGATA
>NW_024377798.1:0-51158 GCF_016835505.1 Polypterus senegalus
TTCAAAAAAAATTCCTTCCCCAAAATTTCCCTATTGGCAGAAGAGTAAGTCTGCAGACAATTACAGTAAAAAGGTTTTTAAAGCGGTAACTTACTAAAAATTAAATTAATTTTAATTAAAATTTTTTTTTTTTTAAAAATTTTAAATTTAAAAATTAAAGTTAAAAAAAATAAATTTTGTCAGCACTTTCAATTTTTGTCCTACAAAATAAATTGACAATTTTAACAACTTCAGAAAAAAGGCTCCCTCGACCCCCGTTTTGATGGTGAATGCAAACCCGGGAGGGTTTTAATGGGGCTAAAACGGGAAAAAAAGATAATTCCCCCGGCTACCCGGCGGGGTTTAAAAAAACGCGGCCCGTCCATCCGATGCGTCGCTTCGCCTTTGTGACCGTCGAACACCCTTGACCCCCCCCTGTCTATATAGCCTGCCCGGCGATAAAAGGGCAAGCGACAACCCCTCCCTAAAACTTTCTTTCCTGAATCCCTTTTTTTTAAAAAAGTCAGGGACTGCAATTTTAAAAACTGACTTAGATGGCAGGGGCGCTGATCAGGACAGGAATAGAATACGGGGAACTCTGTTTTGGGTGGGGCGGAGGGGGGGAAACGGATTTGGGGAAGTGGGGGGGGATAGACTTTCGGGAAGGGAATGACCAGAGAGGAATGGGCTTTCGGAGGAGAGGGAATGCCTGGAGGAACGGTGGAGGTGTTTTATAATTTTGGGGGGGCCCGTTGGGGATTATTGGATCACTGGGGGCGCGAGCGTCTTCAAAAAGGGTGGTGAGCTGTATTGCACAATTACCCCTATCTTTCTCTTTGTGGCCACCTTTTTTAAATCCAGTTGGGGGACGATTCTTTGTTGGTTAAATCCCCCTTTTGGGAATGGCCCCCGGATGAAAAAAAGACTAGCCCCCGTTTTTTTTGTTTGTTTACCTGGTATCACTGGATGGGGTGGGAGGGAAGGTTTCCTGAGGGACTGGGAGCATAAAGGGGTTTTTTAAAATTTGCTTGTTAGGGGCCGGTTATAGGATTGTATATATTATTTTGAAAAGATACTTATTACTGTTTATTAATTTTCACTGCACTTTTTAAGTTTTATTCTTTTTTTCTTTGTTTGGGACACCATTCAATTGGGGGATCCTCCTTTGAAAAAAATTTTGTTGTTGAAATTTTCCCCTTTTGGGGTGTTTGGACTGGGACCTGGTGGAGTGTGCCACTGGGGGCGGAAAGGAGATGAGAAATTAAAATATATAGGCCCCCTGGGGTTGTCATTGCTACATTTGGGGGCTCGCCCGGTTTTTTTCTCTCAGTCAGGGGGTGAAAAAAGGGGGAAGACCCATAAGTCCCAGTCAAGTCGGGGGTGATGGACCTGACCAGTGCCACCCAGTGGTGGAATCAAATGGCCGACCAGAGCGGGTGGCGATGATATTCCTCAGCTGGGTGGTCAGAGGATGAATGAACCATCCCCCCCTGTAACAGATCAAGGTGCTGTTGCATAGGTTGACCAAAACACCTCTCCACCTATCATTAGTTGAATGTAAAGGTCTCCTTGGGTTCGGGTCAGATTTAATGTTCGTAGTAAGGCAGACTGCGTTGGCGAAAGGTCCGGAGGACTTACCCAGGGGGACAGAACTCTAACCTCTCTCCCAAAACCCAGTACAGCCATACCAGGGATCCTCCCATGTTCTTCACTGAAAAGGAAGACTGGTAGGACCTTTTCGATTCTTCTTCACCTATTAATTATGGATGGGCTCGATTTTTCCCCGGGAAGTACCTTGCAGTGGAGAAGAAGCATTTGAACCTGGATTGATCAAAACACAAGCTCTGGGGGGGAACTCCTGACCCCATAAAGGAAGATGTGGAAGTCGGGCCCCTGTCTGATATTATCGAAACTTGAAAGAGACAAGCCTGATTGCCCGGGCAGAATACCTAAAAGCTTTGAGGGTTTAGGGTTTGTCGAGCAGTGAGGAGTTATATTTGTTTGAACATACTTAAAAAGGGAAAGGGGAAAAGCTATCCACATTTGTCACCCGTTTAGACAGTCTTACACCGTGACCCTGAAAGATGGACTGACACCAACCGAAAAAACGCTTTCATGTTCAGAGGAGCTCTACCTCTGGACCCTATCCTGCTGAAGCTGGGGTGAGGGCCAAAGATGAACCATGACCTACTCTGGTTGATGAAAACTATTGGGGGGAAAAAGTTTTGGTAGAGAGTTCAGCCTGCCACCACTTTGAATTCACTGAACTTTGGGGCCCTCTGCATATTCTGGCCCTCTGACGTGTCACCCCGAGGGGCGAGCAGCAGAATAAAACCCCGACTCGGGGCCCCCCGGGCCCCACGGGTGTTGACTTTTAAAACTTTTTGTCAGGCGTGCTCAAGTGGCCAAACCCCCACTCTACCTTGCGCAAGCATTCAGCGATTCACAGAGATGGTTGCGGTATAAGATTAAAGAAATTCAAATCTTTGGAATATTCAAACTGTATATACCGGGCCCGAAGACAACATCAGGGCTCAACCGCAAACAAAGCCCAGTGGGGATGTTTTCACTGCGGGAAAACTGGACTTTTACAGGCCTTAAGGATGATTTTCGACCCACTAGAAGAGATATTGAGTGCCCCAAGAGATAAAAAGTAAAAAGTCGTGGGAAAACTCCAAGGGGCCCGGGTGAAGGACCCCGGGGTGCCAAAAGACTTGGGCCCTTTAAGCCTCCCCGGGGTTAAAAATTTCCTCAAAAAGGGAAAAAAAGAGGTTTTTTTAAAAAAAGGAAAAAGAATTTAGGGAGAATGTCGAACCCGGGGTTTTTTTTTTTTTAAAAATTCCCGGATTTAAAATGGGCCTTCCTTCCCCTAAAAGGGGGGACCCCAAGCCTTTCCTATTCTGGGGAGGCCTCGATCGGGTTTCATGAAACCCTTTAAAACCATTTTCAAGTGTTTGGAGATTCAAGGTGTGGGGATGGGTCTCCCCAGTGGTTTTGATTAGACACGCACCCTTTCCCACCAAATTTGAATTGGGTGTGGTTCCCCCCCTTGGGTTAGGGGAGTATTGACTGCAACTCCAACCCTGGGGGAAAAGGTGTCCCCCAAAGTGGACAAAGAGGCTTTTGGAAAGGACCCCCACAAATGGTCCGGGTAGGAAGGAGGGCTCCCTCAGAAGGAGGGGGAAAACTCGGCAACAAAGAAAAACTTAACCGGGAGGTTGCTTTTAAAAAGCAGTATGACACCGGGAAACCCCGGGACCCTTTGATGCGGGAAAGGCCCCCCCTAACTCGTATCCACCGTAAACCTGATCCCAGGGGCCATATCCCCCCAGGCCTTAAAAGCGCAATGGAGGAAAGTTACTGAAAAATTCGGGAAAAACCCGGGCCGGTGGACAAAACCGGATTTTTTGGGCGCAAACCCATCCCCTGGTCCCCCCTTTTTTCTCAGTGGAAACCTAAACTTTGGAGAAAGTTTTATCAGAACCCCACTCAACTGGTGGAAAAAAAAAGGACCCGGCGTAGGGAAAGAAAGGACATTTTTCCCGAGATAGTTTGAGGGGGGGTTAAAAGTGTAACCCAACATCAACTCATGGATAGCGACCTTTCCCGGGAAGGGGAAATTCCTCGGGCCCGGGCCACCTCCGGGGAAAGATTGGGGACTAAGGGGGACTGGGGTAAACAGTATCAAGGGGCTGCTTTAATTTTGGTGGTCGGAAGAAGAAAGGGTTTTGCGGGGCTACCCCAGTTTGGGGGAGGACTATACCTGATCTAACCCTCCCAGAATTGAAACGCCCCAGTGTCCGGGGAGCTAAGTGGTTCAGTGTGCTGGGTTTGGGGGCGGGGGATATGATTAGCATTCAGGGTGCCAAGAAAACGGCTTTAGCCTGTTGGGTTCATGTTAATCGGATCGGTTTTCTGGGGCTCCAGCCTTTCAGCATTGATGGAAAAACGTAGGGACATCATCTTGGGCTGGATACCCAGAGATCCAAAATTCCGGAGGACGGACCGAAACAACCCATTAAGGTGCTGGACCGTCTGAAAGGCGAGGGTTTGAAGCTGTCTCTAGACAAGTGCCAATTCTGTCTGCCATCAGTCACTTACCTGGGACATGTGGTCACCGCAGAGGAGTTGCTACTGACCCTGAAATTGGAAGCTGTGACCTCTTGGCCACCTCCTCACACTGTGGAAGAGCTCAGATCGTTCCTCGGGTTCTGCTCTTATTATAGAAGATTTGTGGAAGGGTTTGCCAAGATTGCTAGGCCTTTGAATGAGCTCTTAAAGAATGAGATGGGAGAAGGTGACCTTTTTTCTGATGTTTCAAAGAACTCTATGAAAGGGCCTCGGGGGTCGAAAGAGAATATTCAGAGCGAATGGACCTCTGCTTGTGAGCAGGCTTTCAACCAATTGAAGTGGAGTCTTACTCATGCCCCAGTGCTGGCCTATGCGAATCCAACGAAACCATATGAGTTGCATGTTGATGCTTGTCGAGAAGGAATTGGAGTACTGTATCAGAAGTTTGATGGGAAGTTGAGACCTGTCACTTATGTGAGCAGGAGTCTGTCCGACTGAAAGGAATTACCCTACTCACAAATTGGAGTTTCTTGCCTTGAAGTGGTCGGTGGTGGACAAGTTATGGACTACCTCTACAGCGCCAGCTTTGAGGTAAAGACAGACAATAATCCGCTCACTTACATCCTCACTACAGGTAAGTTGGATGCCACAGGACACCGATGGTTGGCTGCATTATCTGAATTTAACTTCAGTCTGAAGTATCGCCAGGAACAGTTAATCGCGATGCAGATGCCCTATCCCGCAGACCCACGCCACAGATGGCGGTGGGCTCAATTAGGCCCGGAGGAAGTTCAGACCATATACCAAGGAGTGGATTGGCAGGCAAAGAGCACAGTGGGAGCTCAAGTAGTCGGAGTCATGGCTGCCGGGGCCCAGAATTTTATTGTGATTTGGTGCAATTGAGGAAGGACAGTCTACACACTTTAAATCGTCAGGACTTGAAGAAGGACCAACAGGAAGATCCTCTTTGTCGGTTGGTCTCACAAGCATTGGAGTCTGACAACCAAGAATTGCTGTGGACGGATAAAGTTGAAAAGGCAAAACTGGTGCATAAAGAATGGCCCAGATTGCAGTTAAACGAGGGTCTGGTCTATAGGAGATACCCTCTGGGGACTCTCAAGAGAAATTACAGTTGTTTCTGCCTGAGAAGCACTGTCACATTGCTCTGACAGCGTTGCATGATGATCATGGTCACATGGGAACAGAGAGAACTTTCCAACTGGTTCGAGATCGGTTTTACTGGCCCTGCATGCATGCTGAAGTAGAGAACTATTGCCGTTCCTGTTTGAGATGTATTCAACGGAAGGTTCTACCTTCAAGGGTCCGCCACAATGGGCCATCTGCAGAGTCAAAGCCCAATGGAATTGGTGTGCATGGATTTTTTGTGCTTGGAACCAGATACTAGTGGTCAGGGAAACATCCTTGTCATCACAGAAGGCATCTCCACCGCTGCCAAAGTTCTAGTCGAGAAGTACTTTGTCCATTATGGTTTGCCCCAGAGGATCCACTCAGATCAGGGAAGAGACTTTGAAAGCAAGTTCATTAAAGAGCTGATGAGAACGCTTGGTGTCAAAGTCCAGGACCACTCCATATCACCCCAAGGTGACCCTCAGCCAGAGAGGTTCAATCAACATTGTTGGATATGCTGGGAACATTAACTTCGAGAATAAACAGCATTGGAGTCGGTTTGTGTCTGCTTTAGTGCATGCTTATAACAGTACCAGATATGACTCCACTGGGTATTCACCTTACCGCTTGATGTTTGGACGGAAGCTAGACTGCCTATCGATCTGGCTTTTGGCATCTCATTGGATGGGACGTCCGCTACCACTCATCAGAATTATGTCAAGAGATTATGGAAGGACCTCAAAGTGGCTTATGAAAAGGCACGGTGAAGCTTTGGAGAATAGAGGGTCCCAAAATAAAAAACGCTACGAGTTGAGGGTCCGGATTCATGATTTAAAACCGAAGATTGGAGAGTACTGTTGCGAAATTTGAATCAGCGGGTCTCCAAAACTTGCAGATCGATGGAGTTCTCAACCGCATACATCATCTGCTCTCAGCTACCAGGCCTCCCGGTATTCCGGATTCGTCTGAGGGACAGACTGGTCCCCTAAAGACTTGGCAATCAAATCACCTGCTACCGCTAAGTGAAGCCGCACAAGTACCACCTACTGAGGAGCCAAAGCCTCAGAGACGACGCCCTATCACCCGATCTCAGTCGAGTGTTCAGACTAATCAGTCCAGTGGATCGCAGTGGAAGATGATGATTCTGATGAAGAGTTCGCTTCTGACTGGTTATGGTTTCAGGCGCCCAGGAATGACCATCCCTCTGAGTTCGAATTTCCTCTGGTACACTAAGGGCAGAAGCTCCTGAGTTTGTACCTCAAGCTGTCATTGAATCTGAGGATTTAGAAACTTTCATCAGGCCACCTGAAGAACCCTGGGTCGAACATTCTTCTTCGCTGGTGACAGGACCTTCCGTAGAGCCCTCAGAAGCACTTACTAAACACACCTCGACTCCACAGTCAGAACCTGCAGAAGCAAGGGAAAAACGCACCATTCGGCCTCCTAAAAAGACTGACCTATGACTCTTCTGGAAACAGCACAGAGGAGGTCGTCACCACTGTGCAACCGCCGAAAGCAGAAGCTAAGGAGAAGCCTGTGAGTGACAACAAAGTCTACTCTTCTGGTTCCTGGTCTGACACACCATGGTGGGCAGTCCCTTTATGCAGACGATTTTCTTATTCCTTGTAGGGGTTAAATTGTGATTTACTCCCTTTGGGGACAAAGGGTTCCTCAGTGGGGGAAGAGTGTAGCTATGCACACAGACATCTTGCGTGTGTATGTCTGAATAAGAGAGTCATGGAGCTGCAATTTTAAGAACTAGACATTAGATGGCAGCAGAGCGGCTGATCAGGACAGGAATAGAATACAGGGGGGGAACTCTGTTTTTGGGGTGGCGGAGACGAACGGGAACGGACTTGGAGAGTGAGGGGGCGTGAGGAGATAGACTTTTGCGGAGGAGAGAGAGAATCGACCTGGAGGAACTGGTGAGAGGAGTGATTTTATCGAAGCTTCGAGGGGGCCGTTGGGGATTATTGGATCACTGAGGAGCGTCTGCAGCCCACGTCTTCCAGAACCCAGGAGTGGTGAGCTGTATATCGCACAATTATCCCTATCTTTACTTTACTCTATTGTGGCCACCTATTTGGAGAGTCCAGTTGGAGGACAGATATCTTTTTCGTGGATTACAAATGCTCCATTTGGAGATAGAGCGCTCCAACGATAGAAACAAAGGGCCCCAACGCCGTTTTCTTTTTGTTTGTTTACCTGGTATCACTGGCCAGTGAGGTGGGAGGGGAAGAAGGTTTCCTGAGGGACTGGGAGCATAAAGGGAGCTTTTATTAAATATTGCTTGCTTAGAGGCACAGCTTATAGGATTGTATATATTATATTTGCATAAGATACTTATTACTGTTTATTAATTTTCACTGCACTGTTGTTAAGATTTTATTCTATTTTCTTTGTTTGGGACACCATTCAATTGAGGGATCCTCCTTTGAATAAAATTGTTGTTGTTGAAACTTTCCCTGTTGGTGTGTTGGACTGGGGACCTGGTGGAGTGTGCCACTGAGACGGAAGGAGAAGACCTGAGTAATTATAATATATCAGCAGCACCCTAGGGTGTCATTGCTACACTGAGGATAACACCGGTGAAAATATTGCAAGTGGTAGTTTATTAACTTGTGGCATCTAGAAGAGGACAAACTGGTGTGCGTGACAACAGACAGCGGGCCAATGTTATCAAAGTCATCACTCTCAGTAACTGAACCAGACTGTCACGCTTTGGCCATCGTCTGCATTGCTATTGGTCAGTTTCATTTACCCATCAAAATACTAAACGCAATTTATTTTTATACAAAGCCCCGTAGTGGTCAGTTAAGAAAAATAAAACACAATCCGCTTGAACGCAATTACGCACTTGAAAATAATTTTAGTTCCGTAAGAAGCACACAACTGTCAAGCTGCGTTTTATTTTGCAGACCGCCATGGTTGGGGGTCCTCGAATACAAAACACTTTTTTCTTTCATTATTTAAGCCCTTGCACAGATCTCCGCCTCTCGCACTACCCATCCCACCTGGATCACCGCGGCAGCTCCTTCTGTCCGCCTACCACAGATTTATCTCAAAGGCAGAGTTATTACAATGCATGGATCACCGCTATTCGTCCTTTTTTCACCATATTAAAGGTTATTTATCGTTGACCAAAGGCCGCACGATGATTTCTGGTATTCCGATTTGAGAGCGTTTCATTGAAGGACGATCAACGTCAGCAAGGAATCTTTTTTGCTGCCAATAAGGAATACCATAAATCACTGTGCAGATGCTTTAAATAATTAAAACAAAAAAGTGCTTTGAAATCGAGGGCCCCAAACCAAGATAGCTTGCGACATAAAACGTACTCAATAGGCATATGCTTCATACAGAAATAAGAACCTAAATCATTCAAACAGATTTTTCCTACTTGACACCTACTGAACTCCATACCTGCTCCCCAAAAATCAAGTGAGAATAAATTCAAAAATCATAATCCTCTTTGTTATAACATCCCAGCCTATTCATATAGCAGGCAGTCCTAAAACAATTGTCATGGGTCATATTGAGAGAGAGGTGTGTGTGTTATGTGTGTGAGGAGGGGAGAGACAGAGAGACTAACTGACTATCTTTCTTTATCTTTAGAGAGGAGGCTTGCCAGAACAGTGAGGACAGTTGGGGGAAAAAAGACTGTGGCTGCCTTTGCTCACAGCTTGAAGCAGCAGCAGGCACTCTGGGATGCCCATGTGGAAATGGGCCTACATCAGCACAAACTGGTCACAGAATATCATATGTCATCATCTGTCATTGGTCATCAAGAAAGGTATTCCAACAAGAAAAGGCCATCACACAGGTCTCAGTTGCTGCCAGCTCAACCAGACACCTTGTGCTGATGTGGCAAGTTGTAGAGGTACTTGATTCTGTGAGCAAAGCTCTGGGTCCTCTCGCTGAATTTACTGGAAACATTTTCTGCTGAAGACTACGTCACCATCTCATGCGTGAAGCCTGTTCTTTAGTTATAACATCCAACAGGAAAAGGAGAACGACACAGACTTCACAAAGACAATCAAGAAATCAGTACTGACTACGTGAACAAATTACAAAGACCCAGTGACTCTGGAACTGATCGATCTGGCAACTCTGCTTGATCCAATGCTTCCACACTGAATACATGAGTGAAAGTGAAGCAAAGCCATCCAAGCCAGAGCAGTTTAAGTGCAATCCCTTCTATCAGAGGAGAGTCATACAGCTGCATCTGAAAGCATCCTTGAAACAGCAGGTGACACCAAACTAACCCAAAGAGACCAAAGAAGAACCTCAGAGGCTTTTTCAAGGGCACAGCAACAGAGAAGACAGGCGTGTCAGAGAGGCATAAAATCACAGCTGAACTACAGAGTTACTTGAACTGTCCACTAGCAGACAGCGAGAGTGATCCACTCACATGGTGTAAAACAACATGAGGTGAACTTTCTTCACATCAGCTGCCTCCGAGAGGCTGTTCTGCACTGGAGGGAATGCAGTAACTTGTCAAAGATCAGCTCTTAAGCCAACATCACTGAATATGCTGGTGTTCCTGACAAAGAATCTAAAGCTCTGACTGTGCAGTTTCTGCCAGCAGGATGGCTTGTTAACTCTTTAAGTGTTTACTTGTACAGTTCCAGCACTGACTTTCTAACTTTCCTCATTTCATGGTATATTCATTTTATGTTTACACAAGATACTAGAGGCAATGTAACATTTCCAGCACTGATATTCTACCTCATTTGATTATAATCCATAAAAAGGATGCATGGCAACTGTTGTTTAAGTGTTGACAGCATTTTATTTTATTTTTTAAGCAGCAAGTGCTAACATTTTCCCTGAAGGTTTGGTTTGGTTTGCTGCTGTTTGTTTACATTTGTACGTAATATTTGTGCTCCATTTTATTAGGTGACAATACTGTGCAGGCTCCTGAAGAGTTACAAGGTTATGCTACTTGACTTATTGTTTTTGTTAAACTAAAGTGTTAAGCAGTTATGTTATACTTAAGATTTCTAGCTAGGTTACGTTTGTGCTTACATTCATCAGAGAAAATGTCTTCCCAGTCCTCAGCAGTCCAATCCCTGTACTTTTTCTCTGATAAATCCCCTTACCGATTGTTTGGGGCATCTGGGAAATAGAATGGCCGGAGAAGAAAATTTGAGTGCTAGCATCAGTCCTGTGTTATGGTAACAGTAAAGCATCCCGACACCATTCATATGTGGGGTTGCTTCTCAGCCAAGGGAGTGGGCTCAATCACAGTTTTGCCGAAGAACACAAACATGAATAAATAATGGTACCAAAACATCCTCCAAGTGCAACTTCTCCCAACCATCCAAGAACAGTCTGGTGACCAACAATACCTTTTCCAGGGAGATGGAGCACTGTGCCGTAAGGCAAAAGTGATAACTAAGTGGTTCAGGGGAACAAAACGTTGAAATTTTGGGTCCATGGCTAAGAAACTCCTAAGACCTTAAGCCCATTAAAAACTTGTGGTCAATCCTCAAGTGGCTGGTGGACATACAAAAGCCCACACATTATGAGAAACTCCAAACATTGATTATGCAAGAATGGGCTGCCATCAGTGAGGATTTGGCCCAGAAGTTGATTTACAGCATGAATATTGACTCTTTGCATACAATTTATGTAATTTTAATAAAAGCCTTTGAAACTTATGAAATGCCTGTAATTATACTTTGGTATACCATAGAAAAATCCGAGAAAAAGATCTAAAAACACTGAAGCAGCAAACTGTGTGAAAACCAATACTTGTGTCATTCTGAAAATTTTTGGCCACAACTGTACTGTACTGGAGCATGATCAGTCATCAGCATGAACTTCCTCCCCAACGGGCAATGCCTGTGATGTGTGATTATGCATTTAATGGCAAGGAATACCCCTCAACCTCCATGTTGTTACTGACAGAGGTTGTTATAAAAACACAGACTCCCATTGAGCTTAGGCAAAACAACAAGAATGGAGCTGGACTGGGGCTGTTGCCCTCTTCAATGACTCCTTGATCCAGCATTAGCTGGATCTCCAAATTCATCAGTTTTTTTTCAAGTTTAGGAGGCAGTATGACTTCTTCCACACCACAACTCAAGGCTGGGTTATAATGTGATGGGTAATCAGCACAACTTGGGGTCCACCATTGGGTAAAGGAGATGATGGTGTTCCCCAGCTAACACATCCTCCGGGGGCTAATTGTCTCCTTGAAACTGAGGTCCCCGAAACTCAAGAAGAACACTTTCACAATGGTTTGTCATTCTCCTGTTCTTGCCATCACTTAAGGAGATTAATGCGGTATTTGCTCTACCATAGGCACTGGGAGATCAGATAGTCTATCAATACCTTTTGCTTCTGCACCTCTTAAAAGGACCCAAGCAATTGGCGAGGAGCTTGAATTAGGATGTGGGTATCAAGACCATAACCCTTGTCTGCTGTGCAAAATTCATGGAGACTGAAGCCCCTGTTTTATGGCAGGGTTTGTGCACAGACACCATGTACTCACTGACCAAGGGCTGCAGCACAAACCTGCAACATTCTGAAAAATATTATGGGAAGAGGGTTTTGTCTCCTCCTCTTAGTTCACCACTACATGATCGAGGAAGCCACTGTGTTACCTTCTATAGAGTAGCTCATGCAGGGAGAATCCTGTACAAGCCTGTGGTACCTCTCCTGTCTGCACGCTCCACTTTTCTCAACCTCTGTTTGAGCATCCTATTTAAACACTCAGCCAGACCAGACCATCCATCTGGGGATATTAAATAGATGTCTTAAGGTGGGTGATGCATAGCAGCTTAGCCTGACAACCTCTCTAAATACCCCTAACATGAAAGGAATGACCTAGTCCAGGATTACCACCTCATGCAAAGACCCCCACCAGTTTCTGTGCATCATTTTGATGATAGCCACTTGCAGGGGAATGGCCTCTGCATCGCAGGTGACATATTCTATTATGACAAGTATTCACACATGGCCCCGTACCAAGGATTTGAGTGGTCTGACAATTGTCGTGGCCAAAAATTCATCAGCAGAAGGCTTTTTACTTAAAATAAAGGCTATTAGGACTCGGGAAAGACCGACAGAGTTTTAAAGCTTTATTGCAATAAAACAACACAAAAAATAACAAGGACTCAACCCAATACAGCCAAATTGAGCTGAGCCCTGAACATTGCACCACTCAAAGTTTTTATAACAATTTCTTATCATTTTAACCTTGTTCGATTTGCTCATTCTGCACCAAGCCATTCTGTCTATTGTTCACTCCAGTTTCTGTTTTTCTTATTCTTGATTGGTTCATCAACTAGGCAGATGTTCTTTATTCCATATTTGGTCCTTCATGGTGTCACTTCCTTTTCTAGCCTTTCATGCTATGCTATATTGGTGGCCTAAAGTTAAGCTTTAATTAAAAAGAAATATAGTATTGTGACGATGTGGGTTCGGCTCCACACTCCCATTGCTGTTCGGGAGTCCTTCAATCCAACACTGTTGGTAATGTCACCGATGAGCTAGACAGTTAGACAATAACACCAGAGCAAGGGGATGGTAAAAAGTGCAAAAGTGCTTTTATTAAAACAGTCAACAAAAACAGTGTTCAATAAATAGTGCAGTGCTTCAAAACGAATCATTAAATAAATAATCCAGTAAAAGAAAAAACGTGGAGGTTAAAACCAATAAATAGAAAAAACAATCCTTAAAACCAGAGGTTAAAATGTTTCTTAGGAAGCAGTCTTTAAAAACAAATGACAAACCCGGTGCTTCTTTCCTGTTAGCGTTAGCGTCTCACCTGCTTCTCCCATACGGGCCCTGAAACATGCAAGACGTGCTCAATGCAGCTGACCTTCTGCCTACTCCTGCTGCTACTGTCAGTCGCCTTTCCGATCCTTGGCTCCGGTTGGCTCCCCCTGACAGTGACTTGGGAATCCCACTGCGACCAAGGCTCTCACACAGGAAACACCACATCCTAAGTTCTGACTCCCGTTACATTCCGCGGAGAGTACTGCACCTTCCCGGTCACTCCCGCCCTTCAAAACAAACTCTGCGGGAGTGACCACAACTTCTCCCAGGTGTTGGCCAAACACCCAGGCTGCCTTCCTGCTGCACCGATTTGCTCGCTCTCTCTCTCTCTTTACTGCTTCCTGCTGCCAACCTCCATTTCCTTCTCTTTCTCTGATCTTTCCTCTTTTTTTTCCTTTTCTTAATCGACTCACGCTTGTTTTATATAGCGAGGGGCCATAGCAGCTGCAGTGCATTAGCCACGGGAACAATTACGGATGTGGACAATTCCTCACCTGTGCACTCGGTGAGAAACGCCCACACCGCAGATCGCCCCACGGCTTGCTACAACCACTACGCCCCCTCACGAAACCGCGAGCGCGAGATGATCATTTATTTAAAAACTGGCCTTTGCTCAGCGAGCTGTGGACCCATAATACCACAAGTATATGCTTTCATTTAATCATTGCTTGGCATGCTTGAGTCATCTTAATTTCTACACTAAAGTTAATTTCTAATATATTCATCTAATATTTTTGCTAATGCCTGAATTTACTAAGATTTTCTCTTCATGCATTACGTCAGTGTGACCTTGCTTACAGCAAAAAGCCTTTTGTTTTCTTTCTGCTGTTTTTCCATTCCAGCTGGTTTCTTTACGTGCCTCCCAGAGCCATCTTCTCTGTGTTATCGCTTCTTTAGCTTCCTAGCCTTGAACACAACTGTTCTCAAACTCTTATCCTGTTCTAGCTGATTTCTGTACGTCATGTTTTGTATTTTTCAATGTTCGTTCCCAAACTAGTAATTTCTTCTGTAAGCTTTAAATAATGCAATATAACTGATTTTTAGTTAACTATCTGCTTGACCTATCTTATTTGCTTAACATTCTAATTTATGCTTAATCTAATATTTTAGAAGCTTTTAATTACTTTTTATGGCTCTTTATGTTAATTTGCTATTCTCTATGCTAATATAAAAAATTTTCCTTCTACATTCCTCCCTTTTGGGGCATAATCAAGCCTCAACATCTAACCTGATTCCAAAAGAAAGATAGGGGATGTTGGTTCAATTCTTCTTTGGAGCCCAATACGGACCCCTCACAGTTCTTCTTAATCTTCAACACCCATACCCCTCCTCTGGTGGCACAGGAGCCAAACATCTCCCCCATCAATCAACTAAGAGGAGTAAAAGACTTCCTGGCCCTACCCTAAGAGTCAAGAAGTGTGCAGAATCAATCATAAGTGCAGATAAAATTGAACAACAAGGGAATATAACAATCCATGATAGTCACAAAATAATACAGAAGGCTTAAAATAATAAAACAATTGTCCATAATAAGGGCTTTTTCTTCACTAGAAGAAATACTTTTTCAGTGAAATAATCATTTTTTCTTCAACCCAGGTACTTTGTGCACCGTAGAGGGTCACCTCCCTGGGGAGTGGTTACTAGCACTTCACCGAAAGAGTTTCTTCTGGTTTAGTATTTCAATATCCACATTGTCATCAAAAAGAGAATCAAAATCTGTAGTTGAAGATGTCCACGGTTCAAGAAATTGGATGTACACTTGTTTGACAGCAACTCTAGTAATAACTAATTAGAAAACTGACAATAAGCAGCAAAATACCAGTCAAGGATATAACGATACCATTAAGAGAGTAATTCCTGCCTTGACAATCATGTCCCAAGGTTCAAATGAAGCTAATACAAAATATACTGGCTGTACCTTTTGTTTCTAAGATGAGTTTACAGATAATGTCAGAATTGTCCCAATTCCTAAATATGGTGAAATAACTATTTAATGTACCTAGTTTTGTGTGTTCATCTACAATCAGACCTATTAATAATATTGTTGGTGGCGATAGAGATGGCATAAATATCTATCTTAAAAAATAACTCAAAAGTTCTCAGTTTTATGTTGCCACTGGGGTGCACAATAATAATAAGAGATAAAGTCCTTATACACCTCACCATGCACTTATCCTAACACACTCATTCATAAAATTGCCCAAATGTACACCCAGCTGTGGTTTCAATTTTGAGCCACCTTTAACATATTAATGCAGCTATTTTGTGGACAGTAGGTGTCAATCCTCTCTTCAGAAGACGTGAGCACTACTTTCCCAAATGCAAATCACTTTTGAGGTCACATTCATTTCAATTTCAATTTAAAGGGTTATACCCAAGCTTCTCATTAAGGATTTCAAATCTTCAGAGATGTTCAGACTTCATCTGGGCTTTTTAATTCACAGACCACACATTCACCTCTGTATGTATAAGACACTCCATCTCCTATGGGCCAAATTATTACTTCATTTCACTAATTTCCATAACATATATACTCATCAAGCCATGATGTTAATCATTTGACCTGTATCACCATCAACATGCTAACCTAAACTGTATTATCCTATTATAATTGAAAGGTTATGGATGTTCTGACCTATAGTAAGTGTCTCTTATTCCCAAAATACTAGTTATGTGTGCTACCCCATGAGCTAACTATTATTTTTTTCAATTAATTAAATGTACCTAAATGTGAAGCTCTACATTATTTGTTATAATATTACAATTAATAACCTAGAATATTTAAACTGGACTGACCCTAACTAGCAATGGTGGAATGCCCTTGTAATGACAGTCACTTAATAATCTCTAATAGATCTCTTATGTTATATTAGATTCGATTCTGATTAACTTTACAGATAACATAAATCATTGGTCTTCAAAGGTAACTTATTATCTCATACTAAATATCAGAAGGCATATCAAAGCACGTATCTGAAAATATCTTATTTTTAACAAATTGAATTCATAATAATCATGCAGTATTCCCATTAATGCAAACATTCATTTAATACATATTATTTAGGAGTCCCTATATTCTGCTTTACTTGCAAATAATTAGCTTTCCCTTCTATAGCTTTCATAACTTTACAGTTCAAATACTCTTAATTTAAAAGATGTTGCTAGTTGTCAAAGAAGTGGACAGTCAAAGTGGGCTCCGGCAAAGAACATTGAGCTCTGCAGTAAAAGTGTGACAAATTTTCCTCTTTAATAAGGATTAAAGCAGGTGTTGGGGTCCAATATCCCAGGTAAAAAGGACCACGTCTAGAAGTCTTAGATGACATCTGCCTGCTTTGGTCCATGATTCGGAATCCACGATGATCTTTTGGGCTCAAACGTCATCAGCACAGTTGAGCTCTTAGCAGCAGGAATCCATGATGCCTGGACTGGAATTGAAGTGTGTTGTCCAGTAGTCAGGTGATCGATGGCCTGATTACATCTCTGGTATGGCTGGGCTCTCCTTGGAGTCTTCAGTCAGACCTTTATCGCAGCCCAATCTCTGGTTCAATTTCAAGTGCTGTCATCTACGATTTACTAGGAAAAAACAGCTTTCACCTGCAGATGTAAAGACTTAAAACGCTCATTTAAATAGTCAGCATGTGAATTCTTCATTGGTAGCTACTTGTGGATCCAAAAAATAACATGTCATAAGATGTCAGATCTGTTTCGTTGGGGGTACCTCTATTAAAAATATTGCTAGCAGTAAAACAAACGGTCATTTCAATCCAGTCTGTGCTTGTCTAAGTCAATTTGTCTTTAAACAGTCAGAGAAAGAGTTTAAATTGATAAGCAACAAAGTTCAAGTCCTCCTTTATAGCTGTTTCCAGTTTGGCTGTGGTTGCAATTTCCACTCAATTAAAAACATGTCCCAAGTTATTATAAAAATAAAGTCAATCTTTATATATATCAAGGAAAATGTACTCAATAATAAATCATTACAAAAAATTGGTCCCAATAATATTGGCATAATATTCAAATTATCTGTATTTGTTCCATAATAATTAAAAAATAGCTTCAAAATTAAAAAATGGTTTCAAAAATTAAACAAAATTAAACATTTACTTATACCAATCAATATACTAACCCTTCCCCCCTTATTGACACTTATGTCAATATTGCTGTTATTATTTTTACAATTAGAGGAGATGTGGAGCAACAGGGTATCTGAAACTAATCTCATTAATACTGTATAATAATTTAAATTTAATAATAGCCAAATTTTATAGTTCATTTACAGTGAAGACAAATACGTCCAGGGATAGAAAACAAACAGAAGCAAAGAGAAGGTTGAGTATTTATTAGTTAAAGAGCCATGCTCCGTGGAGGTTGGTGTAAAAAATAAGAAGACTTCAGCCAATTATTATTATAAATTTGTCATAGTGTTCATTGTACCCCTTCCCTTAAATGGCTGTCAATGTATACCAGCAACCTACAGAGAACATCTCATAGTTAGCATAGCAAGCAGAGTCAAGAAAGAAATCCACAATCTGGACGGATACATTTTTAATTATTTTTCCTTTTTGACATAAAATATAACAAAAACAATTAGGCTCCACATTTCCTCTCCCATGTAACTAATTATAAAGCATTGTTCAAATGTGCAAAGTCCTAAGAACATTTTTTTTTTTACACAAGATGTTCATATTTGAGTATATTTGGACCATATCTAAGATTAGCAAGGTCAGTGAAGTAAGATATTTTATCCCTTCCCACTCAAAGTCCCTTAAATTATTTCAAAGGTTATTTAGAAGCAAAAATAATCTTGGACTCCATCTCTAACCCCTTATAACTTGTTATGTAAAAGTAGAAAGTTTCTATACATGTATCCCAAGTATTTCTTTTTTTTTTATTACTAATTATTTTTATTAATTAAAGTACCACATACATTTGGATCTTATTTTTTGGAATTTTAATAAAATGTCTCATTCAATATTTCATTAATGCATCAAAAAATAGAAAAGTGAACCTTCCATTAGCTTTGTTGTGATACCAGTATTCCACTATATTTCACACAAACATGTCAATATTACACACAAAGGAAATGGAAAGAAATCAATATATCAGAATGCCCTATAATGCAAAATGTGACTTTATTTATTTATTTATTTATTTATTTATTTATTAAGATGCCCTCTAGGAAATTAACACATTCCCACCCATATTTAGAATGAAGAATCCACTTCTTTGTTAGGTAATTTTTCCCAGAATTTTGAAAGAAGGAAGTACTTTAAATCTATTTCAGTTATATGCACTGATTTCTTTTCCTCATAACCTTCTGCCAAAGCCAGCAAAACTTGCATGTTCTTTCATTATGATCTTTCAGATTGTTGTTACATGTGTTTCAGAATGTTGACTGCAAAGGGCACAATCTGTTTTTCTCTTAATTAACCCCCCTTTTTACCTCTTTTTTATAGCATATTTTGGCATGGAACACTATCTGGACTGGAAGCCATTGTTTTTCTTCAGTTTCATTACTATTTTAAAGAATGTCTCCAATTGAAATGTACTCTTTTGAATTAAAATCTTCCTTATATCAGAGTCTGGCCAGTACTCAAATGAAAGGGGTGCTCATATAATATCATGCCTAATCTGGAGACTTTTTACACCACCTGTTTATCTTTTTTAATTTAGAATTAAGAGCTCTTTTAATTTCAACAAACATTTACATTCTCACACACATTAATATCAATTATTCCATCCTTGCAAACAACATCACATATTTTTACACACACTCTCAAACACACTAAAACTTATTTAACATGCACACACAGGGATCCCTTTACTATCATCCAAACCATTGTTTTAACACATTCAACCTTACCCCAGTTTTAGTGCTTATTATTATTTGTTATTTATTATTACACACTATATTTGGAAACAATGCAGCAAAGGAATCAGAAAGAAAAAAAAGGAAATGACTCAGCGACAACGAGGAATTGCTTCCGTGGCGATCCATTCCTGCGTCAAGTAGGGCAAATCCAACTATCAAGAAATCACGCGGTTCGATACCACAGCAAGACGGCTCTCCCAGCAAAAAGGCTAAACTTTCACTGAGAATATTAACTCAAAACAAATAACATGTAAGCTTCAACACAAATCACATATAAGCTTGAATCTTAGCATAAGTGCTAACCACTGCGCCACCACATACTCCACTGTAATAATCCCCATAATGCACAATTTCACATACACACATCACAAGAAAAAAAAAAAAAAAAAAGGACAGAAGAAATTGAAAGAACTTGTTTCCCTTATGTTAAAGTTATCAAAAGTGCATTTTTCCTTAAGACTTGATCAGGGTCTAAAGGAAAAGATGCCTCGCATATTTTATAAATATTTGTATAATTAAAAGTGGATGCGTTTTTCATTGTATCAACTATTACACATACTCAAATTTATTTTAACCCATATTTACTCACGAGCTCTGGAAATTTAGATACAAAATTCATTTTAACCCATTTTTAGTCACGAGCTCTGGAAATTTACAGTAGATGCACACGGCAGTTTCAGCAAATCATAATTGAACTACATTACCCAGTAGTCTCCATGTTTTGCTTTCTTACTTCCAAACACACACACACAGAACAAACAACGCGCACGTTCACACATTTTTGCACAAACATATTTACACGCACACACAGACACACAGAGAACAATTAGCACCCACGCACACACAATGAATTAGTTCATCACAGACATATTCACACACACAAGACATTAGCGAGCGCCAGGTACCTTTGAAGTTAAATACAGTGCACTTTTCTTTTTTCGCACATGATATTCTTTTCCCCACTAATATATGTACAGATATATACATGTTTACACACATAAATCTATATACTCACACGTTCTATCGCTTCATTTACGTATCTTTTGGTGCTTTCCTCCTACATTTTTCTGAAGGCTGCTTTACTTATCAGACTGTAAATACGGCTCGATTCTATACTAATAAAAGGCAAAGCCCTCACTGACTCACTCACTGACTCATCACTTATTCTCCAAGTTCCCGTGTAGGTAAAAGGCTGAAATTTGGCAGGCTCATTCCTTACAGCTTACTTACAAAGGTTGGGCAGGTTTCATTTCAAAATTCTACACGTAATGGTCATAACTGGAAGCTATTTTTCTCCATTTACTGTAATGGAGTTGAGCTTGATGGCCGTGGGGGTGGAGTTTCGTGTGACATCACCACGCCTCCCACGTAATCACGTGAACTGACTTTTAACGCAGTACACAGAAAACCAGGAAGAGCTCCAAAAGGCGCTGAAGAAAACATGCATTATATAATTGAGAAGGCAGCGAAACAATAAGAAGCGAGCGAGTGACATTTACAACCATATTCATGAGTGCTGCTACTTCAGAAACAAAGCACGGTGTTAACCTAAAGTTTAAATTAAGTTCATAGACAGGCTGCCGCTGGCGTTTGTCATGCCCACGGGTAATGCGGGATACAAGTTTAATGAGAGGGCGAGGATATAAGCGAGAGTTTTGATCACTTTGTAACTAAGTTAAAATTGCAGGTAAAAGGCTGTGCTTATGCAAATTCCGAGAGACTGTGTTTGTGGGGGATTGACAGTTAAGGCGGGTGGGGAGTCACGTCATCATCTCCCCTCCCATTCACCTCATTTCGCTCTGAGCTGAGCTCCGCAGCTAACGCACGCAGTGTTACGGAAGCGAGTTTGTGATGCTGCCACCAAATACTCACAGAAAAATCCACAAGTTAATACACACGCTGTCTCTAGAGTTTCTCCACACTGTATCCTCCAGGCACTACTTACAAAAGGTGACATTGACAATCGTGTTAAGTTATTTTTAAAATGTTTCCTTTTCTTAGCACAAGCACAGCTGAGAAGCTTCGATGCATGTGCTCCATAACGCGATAAAAAATCACGCATTTAATTACACTTTGCATTACAAACAATGGGGAACTTCTGTCAATGCATGATTTCCTGGTACACCGATTACATTGATCAGCGCTTCACGATTCATTTTATCCTCGCATCCCCTTGGTTTGAGACGTATGAAAAAATATGCGGTTAACGCGGAAAGACAGATCACCAATTTGAAGCTTTATGAATAATGGATACTTTATTCACCATCAATGATTGTTTTGGTAAAGCCATACTCAGTGTATTCATTAGATGAACGGTAAAAAAGTAAGAGCGAGGGGAAGATGATTTATTTAGGCACGGAGGCAAAACCACAATAGCACGCAGGCTCGATGTAGTGCGCGTCAACTCGATCTGAATTGCGCGATCACATTCGAAAAAAATATCTTTTCAAGTTCTAATTAGTCCATATGTGTCAAACTCAAGGCCCGCGGGCCACATCTGGTCCGGCGTGTAATTATATTCGGCCCACGAGATCATTTTACAGTGGTGTGAAAAACTATTTGCCACCTTCCTGATTTCTTATTCTTTTGCATGTTTGTCACACAAAATGTTTCTGATCATCAAACACATTTAACCATTAGTCAAATATAACACAAGTAAACACAAAATGCAGTTTTTAAATGATGGTTTTTATTATTTAGGAGAAAAAAAATCCAAACCTACATGGCCCTGTGTGAAAAAGTAATTGCCCCCTGAACCTAATAACTGGTTGGGCCACCCTTAGCAGCAATAACTGCAATCAAGCGTTTGCGATAACTTGCAATGAGTCTTTTACAGCGTCTGGAGGAATTTTGGCCCACTCATCTTTGCAGAATTGTTGTAACTCAGCTTTATTTGAGGGTTTTCTAGCATGAACTGCCTTTTTAAGGTCATGCCATAGCATCTCAATTGGATTCAGGTCAGGACTTTGACTAGGCCACTCCAAAGTCTTCATTTTGTTTTTCTTCAGCCATTCAGAGGTGGATTTGCTGGTGTGTTTTGGGTCACTGTCCTGTTGCAGCACCCAAGATCGCTTCAGCTTGAGTTGATGAACAGATGGCCGGACATTCTCCTTCAGGATTTTTTGGTAGACAGTAGAATTCATGGTTCCATCTATCACAGCAGACCTTCCAGGTCCTGAAGCAGCAAAACAACCCCAGACCATCACACTACCACAACCATATTTTATTGTTGGTATGATGTTCTTTTCTGAAATGCTGTGTTCCTTTTACGCCAGATGTAATAGGACATTTGCCTTCCAAAAAGTTCAACTTTTGTCTCATCAGTCCACAAGGTATTTTCCCAAAAGTCTTGGCAATCATTGAGATGTTTCTTAGCAAAATTGAGACGAGCCCTAATGTTCTTTTTGCTTAACAGTGGTTTTGCGTCTTGGAAATCTGCCTGCAGGCCGTTTTTGCCCAGTCTCTTTCTTATGGTGGAGTTGTGAACACTGACCTTAATTGAGGCAAGTGAGGCCTGCAGTTGTTTAGACGTTGTCCTGGGGTCTTTGTGACCTCTCGGATGAGTCGTCTCTCTGCGCCTTGGGGTAATTTTGGTCAGCCGGCCACTCCTGGGAAGGTTCACCACTGTTCCATGTTTTGCCATTTGTGGATAATGGCTCTCACTGTGGTTCACTGGAGTCCCAAAGCTTTAGAAATGGCTTTATAACCTTTACCAGACTGATAGATCTCAATTACTTCTGTTCTCATTTGTTCCTGAATTTCTTTGGATCTTGGCATGATGTCTAGCTTTTGAGGTGCTTTTGGTCTACTTCTCTGTGTCAGGCAGCTCCTATGTAAGTGATTTCTTGATTGAAACAGGTGTGGCAGTAATCAGGCCTGGGGTGGCTACGGAAATTGAACTCAGGTGTGATACACCACAGTTAGGTTATTTTTAACAAGGGGTAATTACTTTTCACACAGGGCAATGTAGGTTTGGATTTTTTTCTCCCTAAATAATAAAAACCATCATTTAAAAACTGCATTTTGTGTTTACTTGTGTTATATTTGACTAATGGTTAAATGTGTTTGATGATCAGAAACATTTTGTGTGACAAACATGCAAAAGAATAAGAAACCAGGAAGGGGCAAATAGTTTTCACACCACTGTATATATTATTGTTATTAATGGCCGGGGATATGAAGCTGGTAACACAATAAACTACAGATCCCATAATGCAGCGCTTCAGCTGCCTTGCGAACACTTACGCGTTAATCAAGTCTAGCTTATGATGCTGCAAGTTATTGCCAAGCTAGCCCACATGATGCCGAAGAGAAAAGTTGATTCTGAAAATAGAGCCCTTAAAAACCGATGGGAGGCTGAGTATATGTTTACTGACATTGCGGTAAACCCGTGTGTCTCATTTGTGGAGCTAATGTGGCTGTAATTACAGAATTTAATCTAAGACGGCACTATGAGACAAAACATCAAGATAACCTGAAAGACCTGAATGCAATGCAGAAGATACAGAAAGCAGAAGAGTTAAAGAAGAATCTGACATTTCAGCAGACGTTTTTACCCGTGCAAAATCACAAAGTGATTTCAAGTGAAGCTGCTTTTATGGGAGACACAAATGCACCAGTGCAACTTGCCCCACTTTCCCTGTTGCCAAGTAATGTTGAACCAAGTCGGCACAACGTTGTTCCCAAATACGCACTTTGCTGATAAACTGAGCACACTGCGCACTGAGTTCGCACGGCACTTTGGTGACTTTGAACAACAAAAAAATAATTTTGAGTTGTTTTGCAACCCATTTGCCGTCGATGTGGAAACTGCACCTGTGCAGATTCAGATGGAGGTGATTGAGCTGCAGTGTAATGGCACACTGAAGGCAAAGTCACGATACTGCAGGGCCCGCACAGTTTATTCACTCCATTCCCGCAGAAATGCTCCAGCTCCGTCTACATGCGGCTCGAACCTTGTGCATGTTTGGTAGCACATATCTGTGTGAGAAGTTCTTCTCAGTGATGAAGACTAACAAAACAGCACACAGGAGTCGCCTCACTGATGAGCACCTGCGGTCCATCCTGAGAATCTCCACAACACAGAACCTCTTCTGTCGACTAAATAAAAATTCCTTCCATTTAAAATTTAAATAGAACTTGAACATATACGATAGTTCATAATATCCGCAGACTTGCACGTAAGAGCGGAGTCATCCGTTTAACAAACAGCGTATTGCACTGATCTGAAATAGCCTGCCCATTTAATTATTTAGGAATAGATAAATAAATTAAGATTTTGTACAAATAATGTTTTTCTTTTTTCTTCCTTGATGGATTCTGCCACCCCCTGCAACAGTTGCTCGCACCAAAGAGTGTATATTATATATATATATATATATATATGTGTGTGTGTGTGTGTATATGTATATATATAGATATGTATGTATATGTATAAATATGTATATATATGTGTGTGTGTATGTAGATATGTATATATATAAAAATATATATGTGGATGTATGTGTATATATGTGTGTGTGTATATATGACAGCAACACTCATCACAACAGTCACAAAACAATTAAATTGACAATCACGTTACGTTATTTTCAAAATGTTTCCTTTTCTTTTTCTTTCCTTCTTTAACACACTACTTCTCCGCTGCGAAGCGCGGGTATTTTGCTAGTTGTTTATAACAGGGAGTAACATGAGGGACACGTATTTAAATCAAGTTAACCTTTTCTAAACTTCACATTTTAATATCCAAATCCTAATTATAATAATTTTCTAATTTACCAAATGCTCGCACTTCTCCTAATTTTCTATACCTACGTCAGTTATGCTTTCTTGATAATTTTACGAAATCCTACTGCTGCAAGGAAGAAAACCCACGCCAACTAAAAGTACTTAAATCATGGTAGTAAATTTATTTAAAGAAATCTTGTCAAGTGAACTACGTTAATGCTTTTCTGGATATATTTTTGTAATATACTCTGTCTCTGATCTTAAATTTATATTCATCTTTATTAAACTACTTTGGCTTTCATATATTTATTTGCTGTAACTCCTAACAGTAACACCGTAATGTATCTCTATGAAAGAAATGTTTGGATTATAAAATCTCACTCACACTCATTATGTGCTTGATTACTTTATTATGTCTCTCGGTACCCACTATTTGGGTCCGCAGCGTATTCACACTCACACTTGTCTCCGCATGTGTGGTTCATTTTTATTACCACTAAGAAATAACGGAGCTTATGCAGTCACTCACACAATCATTTATTCCTTATTTGAGGTTGGGGCAATTAAAATATATATATTTGTGTCTGGCTACACTTCACCTAGCTGCTTGTTGCTATTTAATGGTGCAACCCTAATTACTGTTTTTCTTTGTTATTTGTAATTTGGTCACAAAATCAATCTCATCCACTATACTCAAATGCTCTTCATGTCCCGTTTCTTTCTTTTCTCCTAATTCTTCCCCCTCATTTGTCACCATTATTTGTACTTTAAATTTTCCTTTTCCTTCTATCAGGGGAAACTCATATGACACACCTAAAGGTAGTGTTAATGGGGTTTCACCCCCTATCTCTCCGTTATCAAAACACCAACTCGCTCTTTCTAATGTGTTTCTTTTCATTGCTTCCCCCATAAACATTTGCATTATGTTCAGTTCCGTTCTCCTCTTATTTTCTCTTTGTTTGTTAACATCTTCTATTTTATGATTTTTTATGTGATTTATCATTTCTTTACTCAGTTCCAGGTTAAATTAACCTTTTCGGGGTCAGCGGTTTTGAAAACCTTTTCTTCTCTTATGCCATTTTTGAGATATTTTTTCAATGAGTTCTTTGTGGAGGGGATTGTTACGTCCCAATATATCTAGGGCAGCTCGCTTGCACTCATTTCAACTCCCTGTAGCCGTGGGTTTCCTATCGCTAATCTTCAGGACCCTTCCTTGTGCCACAAATTTTGCTGCCTAACTTTTCCACAATCTACCACAGTAATAAATCTGCAACATCTTTCTCCTGAGTGTCAACCTTCCAGTACAGCACTCCTCCTGTAATTCGATCTACAGCTCCTGCTATTTTTTTCGTTTCTCCTCAATAATCTGCAATATTTTTATTTCTACTCCACTCTTATGTAAATATACTGCTCAAAAGAATTAAAGGAACACTTTTTAATCAGAGTATAGCATAAAGTCAATGAAACTTATGGGATATTAATCTGGTCAGTTAAGTAGCAGAGGGGGTTGTTAATCAGTTTCAGCTGCTGTGGTGTTAATGAAATTAACAACAGATGCACTAGAGGGGCAACAATGAGATGACCCCCAAAACAGGAATGGTTTAACAGGTGGAGGCCACTGACATTTTTCCCTCCTCATCTTTTCTGACTGTTTCTTCACTAGTTTTGCATTTGGCTACAGTCAGTGTCACTACTGGTAGCACGAGGTGATACCTGGACCCTACAGAGGTTGCACAGGTAGTCCAACTTCTCCAGGATGGCACATCAATACGTGTCATTGCCAGAAGGTTTGCTGTGTCTCCCTGCACAGTCTCAAGGGCATGGAGGAGATTCTAGGAGACAAGCAGTTACTCTAGGAGAGCTGGAGAGGGCCATAGAAGGTCCATAACCCATCAGCAGGACCAGTATCTGCTCCTTTGGGCAAGGAGGAACAGGATGAGCACTGCCAGAGCCCTACAAAATGACCTCCAGCAGGCCACTGGTGTGAATGTCTCTGACCAAACAATCAGAAACAGACTTCATGAGGGTTGCCTGAGGGCCCAAATGTCTACTGCGCCCTGTGCTCACTGCACAGCACCGGGGAGCTCAATTGGCATTTGCCATAGAACAGTAACACCGTTCAGAATTACCAGAATTGGCAGGTCCACCACTGGCGTCCTGTGCTTTTCACAGATGAGAGCAGGTTCACCCTGAGTATATGTGAAAGACGTGAAAGGGTCAGGAGAAGCCGTGGAGAATATTATGCTGCCTGTAACATCGTTTAGCATGACTGGTTTGGTGGTGGGTCAGTGATGATCTTGGAGGCATATCCATGGAGCGACTCACAGACCTCTACAGGATAGACAACGGCATCTTGACTGCCATTAGGTATTAGGATGAAATCCTTGGACCCATTGTCAGACCCTACACTGGTGCAGTAGGTCCTGGTTTCCTCCTAATGCACGATAATGCCCGGCCTCATGTGGCAAGAGTATGCAGGCAGTACCTGGAGGATGAAGGAATTGAAACAATTGAATGGCCTTCACGATCCCTGAGTTAAACCCAATAGAACATCTGTGGGACATTATGTTTCGGTCCATTAGGCGCCGCCAGGTTGCTCCTCAGACTGTACAACAGCTCAGGGATGCCCTCATACAGATCTGGGAGGAAATGCCACAAGACACCATCCGTCGTCTCATTAGGAGCATGCCCCGACATTGTCAAGCATGCATACAAGCTCGTGGGGGCCACACAAGATACTGAAAAGCATTTTGAGTAGCAGAAATTAAGTTTTTGAAAAATGGACTAGCCTGCCACATCTTCATTTCACTCTGATTTTAGGGTGTCTACACAATTGAGCCCTCTGTAGGCAGAAAACTTTTATTTCCATTAAAAGACTTGGCATCCTTTTGTTCCTAAGACATTGCCCTGTCGTTATTTGTATAGATATCCAACTTCATATTGAGATCTGATGTATCTAATGTGTTTCTTTAAAGTGTTCCTTTAATTTTTGTGAGCAGTGTATTTATCTATTTTTAGCACTGTTTTTTTATTCTCCTTCGAACACACGTTGTAAAGATGTTCAGTCCTTTTCTGTCTTTTTTTTTATTCCACAACTGATATCTTCCGTAATAATACTTTCTCTATACGGCGTCCACGAACAGCGTATAAAGTCACAACTATGGTTCTGAATAATAGCCCTTTTTCCTGCCCTACTGCTCCTCCCACCAGGTGAAATTTATTTTTAGCTATTTTATACGCAGGTGTTTTCTATATTCTATAAATCAATATACTGTACTTTATTTTGCACATAAAAAGTTATACACCCTAAAATCCACACTCGTACTCAATCACACATTTTAGCACCTAGTGTGCTAATCCCTAGTGCCCTATTTTGCCTTATTCTAGTTTTGCACCTCTTGTAACATCCATTCTTCTCCAGTCTGAACCTGTGTGCTTCACGCAGCGTCGCTTTTAAAGAGCTCCAAGCATTCTGCGCACCTGTACGTGCTTCAACAATTGCTGCGACGCATTTAAAAAAAAAACCAAAAAAAAAGCCGCTCCATTCACAAAGCACTTGTGTGCCTCCCTAACTTACCCAAAAGAGAAATTTAAAATAAAGTTCTAATTCCCTTATCTGTCCCTAGCAGGGCCGGCTCCACGCTGGGGCAAGAGGGGGCAATGCCCCCTTAAACAAACGTCCTGCCCCCTTCAATCAAACTTTTAGAGGTTGAGAAAGAAAATAATAGATTGCCCACAAACTGAATATGGATAAGATTTACTACAGTAGCTGAAAAATCCACTGGAAAAGACACAAATGAGATGATAGGTTTCACCTCTTGCTCGCTCTTTCCCTTTGTGCTTTGTTTGTGCGCAGCTCACCTCACACAGTACTCCGTAGAGATCCCCGACTCACCCGCCCCCTAGCTAAACATCCAATCACTGTTAGTATGCAAATGACCCGGTGTCAGGTTTCTCAGTAGGCAGGGCAGAGCGAAATGAGCTCGTCAACTGCAGGAGGCTTTGAGGAAGCAGCAAATCTCTGTCGGCAAAATCATAGCGACTCGTGAAATAATTAACAACAACTAAAAAAATACATCTCTATTTGTACAGTCAATGGGGGACTAGTCCATTGTTCTTCTCACAGTTTCAGTCTGGTAGAGAAGTGTTTCTTTCTCGATCCCACAAGCACCACTGTATGTCTGCTGCATAGAGCCGACTAGAGGACCTATGTATGTCTGTCAGACCCCGACACAAAGCCCCGCCCCAGCTTTCATCTCTGCACTCAATAGTTTTCTCGTTTCATATACTGATGTTATCAGAGCGATTTTAGTAAAGCTTATTTATTCACTTTCCACCCCAGCTTCCAGCAGCTCAGAAAGGGAAAGTTAATGCTGTGAAATGCATCCTTTTCCCCAAGCTTTTAAAAAGTGTGACGCTGCTCTTGGCTGTACCAATAGCAGTAGCAATGATGCTGCTACTGGTGCATCAGAGACAGCAGCTAGCATGTCTACTCCTGTGGCATCAACAGGTACGGCTTCTCCTGTACCTCTGCCAACAATTGCTGCCCCAAAGCAACCAGCTCAGTTACCCAGTGACTTAAATGGCAATACACCATCCCAGCCAATACTGGCTAGTTACCCCAAACGTGTATTAGGTGGTACAACATTAAGATCATTCAATCCTGCCTGGTACCGCACACAACCATGGCTGGAGTGCTCTGTTGTGTGGGACCCATGCTTCTGTTCCCCTGTCGGAAATATGGCAGCACTCTTAATGAGAGGGATGTAGTTTTTACCTTAACTGGTTTTAACAACTGGAAAGCAGCACTTGATCGAGACAAGGGGCTACAGAGGCATGTGTCCAGCCACAGCCATGTGCATGCTTCAACCATCTGGACTGAGCATAAAAGCAGAGAGGCCCTGGGGGGGGACTGTGGATTCAATGTTGGTTGGTAAAACACAACTTGAAAAAAACCCATTACTATGTCAAGAGTATTGGTAGTGCTATAAGGTTTCTCTGTGTAAATGAGTTTGGGGTCCGTGGGACTGCAAAAACCTTGAGACATGAAGCAGCGGGTAATGATGATGACATTGCTTCAGGTATTTTTCTAAAACTGATGGAATATACCTCAGAGAAGGATGAGAAGCTAGCAAGCATTGCTAAGGGTATCCCAAAAAATGCAACATGCACATCTAAGGATATCCAAAATGAAATTATCCAAACACTGGCTGACATGGTGCTTGGAGAGGTCAGGAAAAAATATGAAAGTGCTGATTCTGCAGGGTTTTGCCTCAAAAGTGATGGGACCAGGGATAGGTGCAATGTGGAAAATGTTTCTGTGATAATACGGTTTGTCAGAAATTCCATGCCAGAGGAGCATCTTATTGGGTTGCTTGACTTGTAACAACTTGATGCAGAGTACATCACCTCTGAGATGCTGTTACACCTTTGTGATGCTGGCTACAGTGCTGACAGTATACTGAGCCAGTGTTATGATGGGGCTTCTGTGATGAGTGGGGTTAGAGGTGGTGTACAAGCTCTGCTCCAAAAGAGGCTTGACAGATATGTCCCATACCTCCACTGCTACAACCACCAACTGCACTTAGTGGCTGTGCATGCCATGCAGAGTGAGCCGTGTGCAAAAAGATTTTTAGCCTATCTAGTTCACTCTACAACTTTTTTCACCACCACTATGTGCTCAATAAACATGATGCACCTTGTCTAAAAAGGCTGCTTGAGATCAGATGGACAAGTCACTATGAGGTGAGGTGACAAGGTGCACTTTGGACAATCAAGAACAAATCCTTAGTATCCTATCAGAGATGACAGAGGATGATGATGCTGCAGTTGACCTGTGCACCAAGGAATCAGGCCTGCTATTAAGAGGCATCACTTCTTTGAGATTGGAAAGTTCCTACTGCGGGTGCTTGGTGTCTTGAAACCAGCAAATGCCATTCTACAGGCTCAGTCAGTTGATCTGTGCAGTGCTTCTGAGGTTGTTAGTGCAGCACTGGACTCCTTAAGAAACATCCGTGAAGATGACTGTTGGGGAGTGTCATCTCCTGCTGAGGAAGAGTCATATCCAACAAAGAGAAGGAGAACAATGAGCAAACACCTGGCTCAAAGTGTTGTGCTCTCAACTTTGGGCCATACAGACTCTGGTGACCTTACCATTTCCCCCCCATCAGTCTCTGAAAATATCCCTGCTTAACATCCTTGACAGGGCCATTTCAGAAATGGAAACTAGATTTGAAGATCTTTGCCTTTGAAGATTGACCTGATGAGAGCCATATCATAAAACAGATGCTGCTCAAAAATGTTCAAAGGAAACAGACCTGTCCACTGTGTGTAAACTCCTGCAGGAGTACACGGAAGCCTTTCCTGAGCTGTATAAATTGTATGTAACAGCCCTGGTCATTGGTGTGTCTTCAGCATCGTGTGAGAGATCCTTTTCAACTTTGTCATGGGTCCTAACCCCCTATTGTCGCACCAAGTTACATAAAAGAAAGAGGAATTTGGTGATCTTGGCCCATGAGAAGTCCGTAACAAATAACTTGGATATGGATGAATTTGTAAGAGTGTTTGCAAAGGGAGAAAGGAGACTGTTGTTGTAGAGTGGATGGAGGAGAAAGGAGAGCGGAGCTGTTCAGTTGCAAACAAGAGTTCAGTTGCTTACAAAGCAAACAAGCTTAAAACAAGACAAAAAGAAGAAAAAGTTAAAATGCTCTGATCTAAATCTGTTCTCGGGTTCTACAAATTACTTTGAGAATTGTAGGAAAAGACATGATGATTTTTTTTAAATTACTATGCCAACCCTTTTTAGTTTTGTAAATATTGGCTATATTGAGAGGTCTTATTTTATTCTTACTTTATTTTGCAAATTTATTTGAGAATTAGGCCATCCAATAAAGATAAATTTTATGATGTTGGTTGTAAAGATCTGGATGGATATTTTATTTTATTCTTTATTTTATTTTATTTTTTATTCCATTTTTCAGTTTTATTTTTCAAGACTTGGTGAAATGATTTTTTAATAACTTGGCCTACCCTTTTTAGTTTTGTTAATATTGGCAATAGTGAGAAGTGTTATTGTTGGGTTCTAATATATTTGATATAGGCCATCCAATTAAGGTAAATGTCATGTTTTTAGTTGTTATAATCTGATGAGGAATATTTTATTTTTTGTTGTTTTATTTTTCAGTTTTCCTCCTGAGGGATTACCACCTTATCGTGGTCAGGGGGTTTGCGTGCCTCAGTGACCCTAAGAGCTACACCAGCAGAAGCTTAGCCTTCAGGTGGGACACCCAAGTTGGACGGGTCTTAGGGTAGAGGCCTGACAAAGTGCAATCCAATGACATGACAAAAACAGTTATCCAGAGCACCCCACCCCTTTCCAGCCTCCATCGCCACCATGTGCCCCCTTCACATTTCTGTCTGCCCCCTTAAATATGCCTGTCTAGAACCAGCCCAGGTCCCTAGTACTAGCATACATTCTCCACCTGTTACCACACGGATCCCTTTCACCAGCTCTCTATATGAACTTGAAAGCGTTTATCCGAACAGGAATTTCTGCCTACACGTTGGCCAATCCCCTTCTCTAATTCAGGGCAGCAACAATAGGTCTCCAAGCGCACCTGTACCAACTCTCCTGCTGAGGCACAGTCAGAGGGAACCGCTGCAGCTTTTCCCCAAAACTGGATCCCTCTCGAGACGAGCAGGAATTTTACGACATCTCACCCATCTCACTGGAGAACATACAGCCAGCAAGAAATGGTAGTTCAGGAATTCCACACATACTGTATCTATACTCGGTTCGCCGTCATCACGGCAACCTTAGTATACCCTCAGTTCGCCGTTACTATGGCAACCCTAGTATTTGATAGGATTTCAACACTACCCGTTACAATGCAGTCCTCCGTCCCCCGGATCGTAGGGAGCTATATATTGCACTGTGCAGCCGTCTGTCCCCCGGATCAGAGCGTCCAATTTACTGCACTCTCATTCATACACACACATGAGCTGTACAATCTTTACACTTACTCGAGCAGCCCTGACTCACCTGGGTTAGAGCGCTCCCGACTCGCCTGGGCCGGAGAGTTACGAGTCCTCCGTCTCTACTAGGATCGGAGCTCCCCCGTCTCTCCAGGGACGGAGTGTTTTAAACCGTATTGAGTACTGCACCTGACATTCATATAATCACACTCATTTAGTTGTACAACCTTCACACATTCCATTTAAGTCTGTCTGCTTATCCTTTATTCCTACCTGTTCGTTTTAGAAAGGCCAAATGCTGCTTGTCTCCGTTGGAGGGGTGGATGCTCTCTGAAACTTTACACAAATTAGTTTAGCGAAAATATCGCTTACCTTATAGGTGGCCACCAATTGTGTACATTTCGTAGAGCATCGTCCCTGCCTCTGGATTCACGCAGCTGCCCTGTTATTCTATCACATGTTCAGGGTAACCAATCTGTCGTGGTGAAAAATTCATTCTCGGAAGGCTTTTTACCTATAATAAAGGCTATTAGGACTCGGGATAGACAGACAGAGTTTCAAAGCTTTATTGCAATAAAACAACACAAAATACAACAAGGACTCAACCCAATATGGCCAAATTGAGCTGAGCCCTGAACATTGCACCACTGTTCACTCCAGTTTCTGTTTTTCTTATTCTTGATTGGTTCATCAACTAGGCAGATGTTCTTTATTCCATATTTGGTCCTTCATGGTGTCACTTCCTTTTCTAGCCTTTCATGCTATGCTATATTGGTGGCCTAAAGCTAAGCTTTAATTAAAAAGAAATATAGTATATGCTTTCATTTAATCATTGCTTGGCATGCTTGATTCGTCTTAATTTCTACACTAAAGTTAATTTCTAATATATTCTTGTAATATTTTTGCTAATGCCTGAATTTACTAAGATTTTCTCTTCATACATTACGTCAGTGTGAGCTTGCAAAAGCCTTTTGTTTTCTTTCTGCTGTTTTTCCAATCCAGCTGGTTTCTTTACATGCCTATCCCAGGTCACAAATTGCAGTAGGGTCGTGGGACTAGAAGCATTTTGTCTGATAATAAGCTGGTACAACAGATCATTATCAAACATGAAATGTGGCACAGATGGCATGGAGTCATTGGTCAACTGGATGCATCCAGCTAAACTGGGAAGGATGATGCCCTGCCAAGATCTGAAGTCGGTTGCATCACACTAAGTGGCCATACCCTTATCTGCTCTTTTGCATGGGGACCCGTGGTGGCGGTAAGGCACCACCCAAGGCCAGGCCCTCACTACCTTTTTTCTGTGGCCAGTCTCTGTGTAGTACCACCACGTAAGGAGGTTAAAGCACGCTACTCCACTACCCTCATCATGTAGAGCTGCTTGTGGGTGCACACCCAGTAGGATGGGGTCTGGTAATCCTGGGACAGTCCATAAATACAGGCAAGACCAGCCATTTTTTCCGTCATACTGGTGCAGTTTCACATAATGGCTTGGAACAATGGTGGTGTTGTGTTGGGGTCATACAAGGCATGGATGAGGTCTCCACTCAATCTAGCTACGCCTGAAAAAAGAAACCATGAGAGGGCTGGGCACCCACACCCAATTAAATCCTCCAACCTTGGGAAGTTAGTGATGATGTGTTCAGGTTCCTAATAGGAATATCAACAGGTGGGCACTGGGGATCATTCTTTCCTTCAGGGTTTGTTGTCCATCTCCCTGTTGGCCAGCTTTGCTTCATGGCTCAGATAGTCGCTTGGGCCTCTCGGTCTGTAATGAGGTCCACTGGTGTTTGGATATTTCTATGAGCCTCTCCATATTGGTCTAGTACTGTCTTTGTACTGGGTAGATTAGGGAAGCCAGCTTTCCCCACAGATCAAAAGCTTGAGCCCGATCCAGCCATTCCGGATAAAAGCGCCAATCATAACAGCAGTGTGCTCGACAGTCAGCTGTGAGCCTATAACAGGCCAGGTTCTCTCATTACAGAGTTCGATAATCCTCCGCAATGTGATCATCCATGTCATATAACATGCACTGCACTCTCGAGTGAGGAAGAAGGCCAGGATATGGAGCTATTCACAGTGTGGCCAGTGCTACTATGTAAGAATGCACTCAAGGTTAATAAATGCATTTCCATGCTGTCATAAGGACACGTGTTAAAATACCTGTGCTGGGTATTGAGCCTGTCACGAGAGTTAAGCATCAGCAGCCTCACTGTGTGCCTCTTCCATCTCAGCTCACTGTGCAACAACTTGCACCTGCACCTGCAGTAAGAGCTAGCTGTTATACTAAGGTTGTTATAATATTAAGAATTGTGTCACTGTATCTGTTTTAGATCTCTTTAAATGTATTTTTTCATTCTTTTCTGTGAAACATGCCATGCAGAGCTGAGCCAGCTTTAGCACAGGGTGTCAACTTTCAGAAGTGCTGAGCTAGGCAAAGCATAAAGACAGACAAGAACAGCTGTGGTCAGCCCTAAAAGGCCTAGGTGTTATATGATCTGACTGTCTGCTGCTTAGCCTAAGTTTGTCTACCTTGTTTGGCATTGTACTGGGGATGTGGTCGTCGTGGACACAATATAAAAGAACGCTGAAACCTTGCCAAGTTTTGAAGACCTGCGTGAGTGGAAGAAATAGACTCAAATACCACCTCCTGTGACAGAAAAAGCCATTTCTACACGACCTAATCCCGGGTTTATAATGAAATGTGACTGGTCTTCCCTGTCATTTTAAAGCAACGTAGCGCATTAAACAAGCTAAGTATATTCTGTCTTTTCTGTGACTTTGTCGCCTATCCGAAAAGAGGGATATCGTTATAATTTATACTTATTTAAATAAAGGTTTATTAAAACGCACAATATAAAAGAACATATTTCCACGAAGCTAACACTCCCATCGGAAACACTAGCATTACCTGCTAGGCAAGCTGCAGCACGGCCTCTGTCAGGTCAGCCAAGTCGGACATCTTTGATACTGGCCACAAAATGCTGACTATGCCACTTGTAATCACTAGAAAAGATACAAGGAGTCCACAGAAACGGGTCGGGAGATAGCTGGTCAATCTCTTTTAATTGAAATAAAAACAAAATAGGAAACAGGCGTTTCAACAAGAAAGGGCAGAACTTCTTCTGGACTCAGTAGGCAGGTGAAATGTCCTCCCTGAGAGTCTTCTTGGAACTGCAGATGGAAGAGAAATCAACAGTTAGCAATAGTTAGTGACAGCACCTCTCCTTGGTTTGAGATGGTATCGCTTACTTCTACTGAGCCCAGAAGGTGATTTTCTACTGTTTGTATATAAATAATAAATATTTAGGTCTGAATTCACAATATGTTTTTCTGCTGTTTTAAACAGAAATCAAAGGTAAATAAACAAAGTTTGAGAATGTGGCAATTCAAAGCTACTGGGCACTTACATGAATAAATTATTAAACAGGAATGATGTATAAAACAATGTGTACAAATACACACCAGGAAAAATTTATTTAGCATTAAATACAGTTCAAACTATCCTAACCAAGGTTTTAGACGGCAGTGATAAATCAAGCAACAACGTGTCAACATATTCTGCAGCACATGCATAAAATTAGTAGCCTCTATGTGCTTTTCAAAAAATTGTAGTACTGCATCTGTACCTGCTGAAGTATTTCCAAGGTTTATTGCTGTTTAGCTTAAGCCTAATCTGTACATACCCAGGTATTTTTAAAAACAGGAGTTTTCTTCCTTCGTTCTTACAAAAAATCCCTTCCACACTAGCACTTTTTTTAAAAAAAATCTCTATACACATGACAAAGGAAAAAAAACACATCCATGGCACCAATGCACTGAGGGATGCCATAGGCTCGGTGATACCCTACTACAAGTTCCTCTAATTTGGACCCAGGAACAGGTAATTATATATACACAGGACCCAAGTAGACTGTAATTGCTTCCACGCACTCACCTTACTATTTTAGAAACCACCTGTCCTGGAAACCCAAAGGCGTCTTGCATAACCTCACCATTTCTGCTAAATCGTAGAGTGTGCAGGCAACTTCCTTAACAACACTGACAGGTGACCTCATTACAGTTGTCCTTCCTTCGATGTGTGGGTGAAGCAGCACAATCAAAGACAACAGAGATGTCCGTGACAAATGAAAATTCTCTCATCATTCTTCATCAAAACTCATTTGTTCTCAAAGTTTCCCACCAAGTAGAGGTCTGACCAGGTCTTGTCCAAAATGAGCGGCGTCAACCAGTCCTGATGCAGCAACACCTGACACACCCTTAGTGACATCTGCACCCAGTACACCATCTCGCCCTGCGCTTGAGCACTTGGCAAGGCCCTATCCACGCACTGTCAAGTATGGGGGAACTATACACCCACACTTGGTCACAGGTGTCCCAATACCCTGATATCACAATGCTGTTTTTGGGTTAGGCCAGCCTTGTGCAAATGCTCCTATCACGAGCGTGGACCCTGTCAATTCAGTCCTGAAGACAGCGGGCATACTCAGGTCCAGACTGCTGTTCTCCCCTTTTCTGTGGCATACCACATTCGAAAGACCGGGGTGCTCCACCGGCGGCCAAAATCAATAAGGCAGGGGTGCACTGCATAGACTCCTGCGACTGTCCGGGCGTGGCAGTAGAACCAAAGGCAGTTGCTCATCCCAGATGTGCTGGATGACAACCATAGCCAACTGAGCAGATAAGATATGGACGAACCGCTCAGACAAACTGCAGCTCTGGAGGTAGAATGGAGCGGTGCCTGTTTCTTGAATGTGCAAGAGGTCACACACACAATGAAAAATGTCACTCTCAAAATTATGGCCCTGGACTGAATAGAGTTCCAACAGTATGCCGAACCTACTAAACATGCCCTCGATCACAGCACTAACTTGATTTGGGATAGGGCGCCTCTGGCCACTTGGATAAGCAGTCTACCCCAACAAAGATGTCCTCATTCCCTTGCTGAGAACAGGGAATAGGCCCCACTATGTCTTTCCTAACCTGCTCCACTGGCAGACCAACTTGGCATTGTTGAAGGGGGCAACCGATTGTTGAGAGGGCCCTATTCGAGCGGTGCACACATTGCAGTTATCACATGCCAAGTAACATCTGTACATCACTCTAGCTATTTTTTTAATCCCTTTATCTGGGATATTACATAATCTCATTAACATGGCTGTTTCACTACTACCTGAGTGTACAATCTAGCTATTTCCATTTTATGTTATTTTTTTATTAAGCCAGTTCAATCACTCACAGTCACTTTTTTTTTTCTCTGTAACATGACTTTAATCTGTGTCATGTCCAGATCAGAATTGCCCAGTCTGGAAACTGCAACAGACCTTAACTGGCAAAATGTCTAAGACAGGTATTTATTTACAATATAATACAGTATTCCTAAAATTAAAATGTAGGACAGATTACAGATCATATCACAAAATATTATGTTCTTATTCTGCACAATTTAGAGAAAAAAATGTTGCTGACTGCTGTTATGTTGTCCATAAACATCCATACTAATCTGCACATTGAGCTGCTGGCTAATGAAATTACAAGTTTACCACCTAATGGTCATTCCTTAGACTTCAATGCAGTGTAATGCTGAGCAATAAAAAAGCCAATATTTAACAAAACAAAACAAAAAAATATCTGGCAGCCTGTTAGTGAACTGATAGGCCTCACAACAACATGTGTGACCATGGCGATGGTAGGTGTTAAACAGGTCAATCCAGGAACTGACTAATGTATGAGACGATTATATTCAAGGATGTTCCTTCTCCAACCAGTCCAATTCACAACAAATAAGCCTGACAACACAAGTAACAGTGTAAAAAAATAAATAAATAAAAAAATCAGAGCAACATTTAGCAGATTAAATTCTGCAGGATCACACTACAGTATAACAAGCCAATCATAGGTTGCATCGATTTAACATGTATATGGCAGCAGCAGTAGTTTTTGCAATTCACTTGCTTTCATAATGTTTCATGTGTAATTTTATTCCCACTGCTGAATGAATTCCTAATTGGTACGTTGAAATCCAAATACTTCCCTGCATGGTATTTTGACTTGCCCTCTGATCATATTTTTGAAATCAATCAATATAATATCAGGAGGTTTAGTGATATTGAGGAGATTGTTGCAGTGAGAAATCTTACCAGGATCACAAAAGTATGATGCTAACATGGGAAAAGCATGCCTGAATTCGGACTCCTTTGTGAGCACCCTTGTAAATCATGCCTAGACAACAGATTTCACTCCAAAGTACACCTATAGAAATTTGAAATATTTGGATAATATTCCTGGGTGGGCTTGCGCCTGCCCAGGGTTTGTTTCCTGCCTTGTGCCCTGTGTTGGGGGGGGTTTTGGCCCCAAGCCCCTGTGACCTTGTTTTTTAGGATATCCCCGGGGGGTTTGGGAAAAATTGGATGGATGGATGGATAATTTTATAAAAGCAGTTTTCAGAAAAATTAAGATATTAAATGACCTGAATTCTAAATTGTTGCCAGGACAGGATACTTAGATCAACACTTCTTTATACAGAAAAACCATTGTAGGATAATTTATTTTCTCTTGTTTTGAAAAATGCCACCCCCCTAAGGGAAAAAAGTTCATTAAACTTTTTTGCTTTTAAGGGCCCCTTTTAGCATATGACCCCCCTACTCAATAAAAATTTTACTATCATCGAAATTTTTATAATAAATAAAACAAGTTACATTTGGTGCAGTTTTTACTTGTGCATACAGTAAAAAAAATCTGCAGTAATTTTGAAGATAAATCACCCCACAAAAAGTTTTTTTTTTTAACAAATGTGGAACATATCAAGATTTGATTTTCACCCTTTTAATCCCGTTTTATCGATACTGTTTATGTGATTAACAAAAAACAAACAAAAAAAAAAAAAACTAAACAGAAACGAATAGATATATCACTTCTTTGTGGAAAAATGGTATTTTAGATCAAAATGGGTGATTTCCTCTTTGGAGAATCGGGCCCCAAAATAAAAAAAAACAATAACCTTTTTTTCCAAACCACTGGCATCCCAACCCGGGAAAAAAGTTTTTTAAACTTTTTTTAAGAAGGGGCTAAACTGGCTATGTTGCATGGGATATTTTATTTTACAGCCATTTTAAAACCACCCCCACAATATCTTGAAGGGACTCAAAATTAATGCTTTGGGGAAATTTTGGCCCTTCCCCTTTAAACCCCCCATTTTTTTTCTTGTATGCAATTTCTTGGTATGTTTTTGCGTCACTTTCAAATTTTTAAAGGTCCACTTTGGGCGAACTTTAATTTTGTTGGTAGATGGGCTCATATTATCCTCAAAAACCACTGGGACAGTGAAAAATGTATAGTGGTTTTTGTGAGGGAAAAAACTCCCAGGCCTTTATCATTTCAAAAAATAACATTTTTCCCCCATGTTTTACAACTGGGAAAAAACCATTTTTTTAGTCAAATGCTCTTTTTTTGCCCCAAAAATAGTCTTTCCTTTGGGAAATGTAGCCAAATAACCAAAATCTTTGCTTTGCATGTACAAACACATTGTTTCCGAAATTTTTGGCCCTTTTCTTGGCTTTCCCAAAAAAAAAATTAAGTCTTCCATATTCTATCTAGATAACCCAAAGGGTTTTTTCCCGGAAACCCCCAATACAGATCAATTTTTTTTCAGCCCCTTTTTTAATGGGAAAACTCATGTCTTTTAAAAAGTGGCAAAAACTACCTGCAAGGGCTTGTGATGGAAAAATTTTAAAAGGTTTTTTCAACCCTTTAAAAATGCATTTTCTCTTAGGCTGAACTTGCTGGGGGTGACCTGGCCTGGACAAATCTGCAAAATAAAAAATATGGCATGATGTTTGTTATATAACCTTTATCTCAGATCCCTTTTTAAAAAGAATCTTTTTTTGATATATACATAAAATGACAAAAAGGTGGGTGTAAAAGCCTTTTTTTATTGACATCCACAGTTGTATGGTTTGAATCCCGAAAATGGGGGGGAAACCTTTTGGGGAAAAAATTTATTTTCTCCATGCATCTTTATGGGTTTTTCTTTCTCCCCATTCCCAAAAGGGGCATTTTAGGTTAAGTTGGATTCTACAGTATATTGGTCTAATTTGACCTGTGGTTTACCTTGGTTTGACCATGTGTGTGACTTTTGATATTTGTTTGCCCCATTCAAAAGGTTATTTTCCCTTGGACCTTTAAAAACACAGTGGATAAAACACCAGCTTCCTATGAATCTAAAACAAATATATAAGAGGGAATAAAGGGGGGGATAAAAAAGGAGGGAGGACAGTTTAAAATATTTTTTATTCCCGGAAAACGGCAAAAAAAATTCATTTTTAAAAATAAAGGGGAAAACGAGTTTAATGTCATTTTTGATTTAAAAAAAAAGGGAAAAATCCTGTGTAAACAACTAAAACAAAAAAAACCCTTTAAAAAAAATGGGAAGGGTTTTGAGTTTAAGGGGAAAAAACGTTTTCTGTATTTGGGAATTTTGGAAAAATCATTTTTTCTTAAAAATCCAGTTTTTAACTTTACAAAATGTGGAAAAAGATTTTAATTGTTCAGGACCTTTTTCCCATTGAACTTGGTAAAAATATTTCTAAGTGCATCTGGGAAAAAAATTTTTAAAAAAATAAAAAAATTGCAGGAAAATACAGCGGGGTTAACTTTTATAAATTTTTTTGGTTTCCCGATAGAAATTTTTGGAAAAATTTAAAACATTTAAAAAACCAAAACCCGAAAAAACTAAGGGAATTTTTAACCTGTTGGTAACTGAACCCACACTCCAATAGACAGTGACCAATGGCTGGCTGTTAATAAAACTTTTTGGCCCTAGGGGGGGAAAAAAAAATGGGTGTTTGGAAAGTAAGATGTCAATTTAAGGGGAAAGCAGCAGACTAAAGCTAAATTTCAGGTGCTATGTGATGTCATGTGTGTGTGAACCAAAGGGAAATTTTAATTTTCCCCTTCTTATTTATCAAGGCATACATTTAAAAACTTTGGAAATTTTGTTGGGAAAAGTCTTTTTCAATAAAACCGCCTTATGGGAGAAAAATGTTTCCCGGTTTTTCTCGGGGGGTTTTTGATTTTAAAAATTTATTTACCTTTTCTTTCTCTCAATTAAACAGGATTTTACAACACATAACAAGATTTTCACGGTTTCACAATTTGGGAAACATTTTTTGCCCCCAATCTATCAGAAAACAATTTGAACCAAATTTAGATTTCATATAACATGCACTCCCAAATTATATCATTTAGCACAAATTTTACCACCTTTTCCCCAAAATTTTTTTATGCCCTTTGGGGAAACGTTTCCGGAACAATATCCCCAAAACAAAAGGCCCTATACTGTATAATTTAAAAAATTTATCCTTCTAGTCATTTTTAAAAAATTTTTTTTTTTTGCTATGAAAACAAAAAACCTTACATTTTTGGGCCCCCCAACAGACTGGGATTTTTTTGCTGCAATTCACACATTTTTTCCCTCAAAAGGGTTTTGTGTATTATTTTAAATTTTTATTATTTGTTTCAGTTTTTTGGGAAAAAATTTGGAAAACCTGGTTTTCTAAGGGCCCAACATTTTAAATGTGTTTTTTTTTTATAAAGCACTTTAAAAAAACATCAAAAGGGTGACCCAAAAATTTTACCCAAAAAGAAACCAACAACAGCAGACACCACAAAAAAGGTTTAAAAAAAAAAATAAAAATAAGGTAAATTTGATTCATTTAAAAAAAAGTATACAGATAGCCAACATATCATAACCCCTTAAATTTAAAAAAACCGAGAGGAAAAATGGTTTTTTAAAATTATTTTTTAAAGATGGCCTTAAATGAAGGGGTTCCCAACCCCAACGGGAAAAAATTTTTCCGGGTTTTGGGCTGCAACTGAAAACCTGATTACCCCAGAGTTTACCCGTGCCCCTTTGGGGGAAAAATAAAATCCCTCTGGTCCCTGACCTGAAGGAAGACAGTACAAAGAGTGCTGCCCGTTCAGACAAAAAAATGATGGGCTTAAAATTAAAAAACAAATACAAATTTTTTTAAAATGGTTGAAAATGAACTGGATGCCAGTGAAAGAAACCAAAAAAAGGGGGAAATGCATGCTTTTTTCTGCCAGTTTAAAAAACCCAGCAGCAGCATTTTTTGCACCAGCTTTGGGGGGAACAATGGAAACCTGGAAGGTTCCCAAAGAAGCGCTTCCCTTTAAACTAGAAAAAAGAATTTATAAAAGCATTTATCACTGTTTTAAAAGTTGCTTTAACAAAACAGGCTTGAAGACGGGTGCTCCCCTGGAAAAAAAAAATATTTACCCTGCGTTCACATTGGGTATCAAAATTTTTAAAAAATTGGAAAACCCTTTTTCCCCCCTAAAGGGAAATGGATTTCCCCAAAATGAACCACAGTTTGGAAAAGGGCAATGCAGGGGGCCCACGGTGCCATTGGGTCTAAATAGCCGGGGGTTTTGTCTTGTTCTCATTAAAAAATTTTGAAAATTTTGCCCCCAACTCCTTATTAATAAAAGGGAATCAAACAAGGGGGTTGAAAAGGGGACATGCCCCTTGGCACAAGGGGAAAAAAACCTGACAGTCATCTGCATTTAAAAGATGAAAAAAAATCTGTTTTGCGAAAAATGGGCTGGTGGAGTGCTACCCAAAAAAAAACAAAAAGAGGTCCCGGATGGAGCCCTCCGGGGAACCCCCCGGGGGGCAACAGAGGTGGAAGTGAAATCATCAATCTGACAAAAAAAACTTTCTATCGATAATGGGGCCTAAACCATTGGAAAATTTTTCCCGTTATCCCCACCCACCTTTAGCCGGGAAAGGGGTCTATGGTTTTGGGGGGTTTAAAAGGCCCGCTATTTTTAAAACCCGGGGCCTGTAGTAAAACAGTACCCAAATCCACTGTTAAAAGAATAACATTAAAAACCAAATTAACAGAGAGCACTCAATTTATGGTGATATTAAACCCAGACTAAACACTTCCCAAACATTTAACCTTTTAAAAAATTTTTTTCTTTTAAAACTGTATTAGTAAAATAAAAAATTCATTCATTTAAATGCCTACTTTTAATTTTAAAATTAATTTTACCAATAATATTATTTCATTTTAGCTTTTCCTGTTTTTTTACTAATATTCTGGGACATTAATAATCTCTGTATTTAAAAAATCTGTAGATATACTAACAAAAAACTCAAACCAAAATTTTACTTCCCGTTTTCCCACTTAAAAAAATCTGGAAGGGGTTTGGGTATTTTTTTAAATGATGGAATCCATCTCTTAGTTGATATTCTATCACACCTTTATTTCCCATCACTTAAAACTTATGACCCCATATCAATGCTTAAAGTTGGGATTGTAGAGCTCTCATGGGATTACACACAATATGCATACAAACAGAAATTCCATAAATGGCTAGTTCAAAATTTTGATTTCCAAATTATGGGTTTTTTTGGGTTTTAAAACAAGGGGTTTCAAAGGTGGGTCATTTTTTAATTTTTTTTCAAACTTTTATTTTGAAACATAAATGTTCTACAAATATAAATTGAATTAAAATAAAAGACAATTGGTGAAAAGAACCTTTTAAAAAAAAACAACTTCTGGGGTTAGTGAAATCAAGAGATGTTTTAAAGTTTCAATTTCAAGCAATATTCTAGAAAGCTAAAAAAAGGCCACAAAGCAACAATTAAAAAGTGGATACAACATTTTTAATTTTTGTCTCTTCAAATTTTCTACAAAAGGGGGTTTAAAATTTTATTGGGGAAAAGGAAAATTATAATCCGAAAATTAACCAATCTATGAAACAAGGGAAAGTATATAATGAGTATAATTTTTAAATTTGTTTTTCTCCCCCCTTCATGAAATTTTTAAAAAAAAAACAAAAATCTTATCTTGAAGCATCTGGTTTGAGGAAAAAGGGGTTTAATCAAAAAACCATAACACCCTTTTAAGTAAATACTTCTACCATTTGGCTTTGGGAAAAAATTTCAAATATATTTTATATCATTTGGAAAAATTTTTTCCCGGAAACCTAAATTTTTTTTCAGTCTAAAAAAAGGAAGTTAAGTGCCTTGCTCACAGTCTCCTAAAATATGGGAACTGAACTGGGGGCATTGGGGTTTTAAATTTCCCAAAATTTTTATCCACTAAAAACCACCCCCAAATTCCTGAATTTTTTTCACTGGTTAAAAAATTTTTTTTTGTAATTAATAAATCTAAGTAAAAAAAAGGGGGTTAAAAATTACAGAAAATTATCTTTAAAATTTAAATTTTTAAAATTTTGTATTTGTAAAAATCTATGTTTATTTATTTTTTTTTTAAAAAGGTTTTTTTAAAAGGGGGGGGGGGCTAAAATAGGGTAGAAAATATTTTAGCATTTTATGCAAAATTTTACTTGCTTTTTCAAACTCAAAAAAACTCAGTCTTTAAAGGGAAAAAATAAAATTTCCCTGTCTGTAAAAATTTATATTTATACCCTTTTTAGGGGTGCTGAGCACAAGATCCTTTATATTTTCCCAAAAGCCCCAAATAAAAGGGTTCTCTATTTGAACAATTGGAAATTTGGGAAAGACAAAATTCTCTGGCTATTTGTGTTTTTTCATCATTTCTTTTTCTCAAAAAGTCTCTGTGGTTTAAAAAAGCAGTCTGTCATACAAAACACACAGGTAAGCAAAAGTCATATTATTCCGGCCCCCCTAATGTTGGGATTATAGCCTCAAACCCTTTTATTTTTTAACTAATGTTATACTCAAATCAGACAAAAAAAAAAAATAAATACACAAATTAATTGGGACTTTTTAAAAAATTCAAAATTTAAACAGTCCAAAAACGGGATTTTATCAAGATAGTAAACAGAAAGTTTTTCGAAATGCCCCAAAAAAATATTTATATTTAGATGAGAATTACTTAAAAGGGACGGGGAGGATGAAATAAATCTCACAACTTCAAGAATATAAACCCCTGACAACCTAGGCAACATCTATTAAAGGGGAAAAGCATTATATATATTAAATTTCTTTTGGGGGTCAGATAAGTTTCTAACTTCTGTATTAAATGCAATAAAGTCCCATATCTTTTCCCTTCCCCTTTCCCGAATCATCTCAATACTATCCTTTTCTTTATGTTTTTAGAATAGTTTGCTATAGACATTATCAATTGAGGAGATAAAAAAATAAAATTTTTAAATTTTTTTGATTTTGCTTCCAACATATAAGGGTTATTGGTTTTTACATACAATCTAAATCTACAGTAAAAATATTCTCATAAGAAGGGGTTATTTCTTCCAATTTACTCCATCCATTTTATCACTAACCCCTTCACAAAGGGAGAGAGAGGGGTGCTGTTCAATAGGAAACAAGGGGGCCAAAACCGGTTTTTTAAAGCCCTTTTCCCAAATAAAAACCAATAAAAGACTGCCCAGTTATTAAAAAATTTACCAAAAATAAAAAAAATCTGGGGGTAAAAATCTATCCCCTAATGTTAAAATAAGGGTATCAAAAACTGTTACTTTTATTTAAAAAATGCATATAAAAAATATTCCTAAAAAAAAAATTGTAATACTAAAATTCATCAATAACAAAAATGAAATAGACTTGTAAAAATTTTTTTAAACAAATGAAAAATAATGTTTTTTTGTTAAGTAATAAATTAAATCAACATTTTTTTTCAATACTGCAAAAACAAATTACCCAAAATAATTACAATGGAAACAATTTTTAAATTTTTTAAACAGTAACATTGGACTGATTTAAAGAAATTATGCAAGTTTTATCATATAAACTTTTTTCTTTTTTAAAACAGCACACATTATAAAGGGGAACCCGGTGATTTTTTTTAAAACAATCATCAGAAGGGCAGAAGAAACTGGCAGGACAAATTATTAAGGGGTTTAAAATTTAAATGACCTGGCATGGTTGGTCTGGGGGAAATAAACAGGGGTACAGAGTGTCATGGCCCGGCTACTCCCAAAACAGCAGTGGGCCCTGGTCCCGTTTCATTTTGTGTACTGAATAAAAGTTTAATATATCTAGGCTTTTAAATGAAGATGTATAACATAATTAAAAAGAAGCAAGCTAATTAGGTAAAAACTATAGGCCAAAAAATATGGTTTTGAAAAGGGAAAAGGGCAAAAGGAATTAGGACCAGGGGGCCAAAATCCTGGGGGAAAATCCCAAAAACCTTATTAATGGAAAACTTGGATAAAAAAAAACTAGTTGTTTGTAATCCCCCAAAATTTTGGCCCCTCTTTTTAAACAGAGGATTAAAATGAATTTTTTTGTATTTTATTGTTTTAAACATTCCATAAAAAAATAAATAAATCTTTCCCAAAAAATTTGGGTTAAAAAAAATCAACCTCCCCCCCCCTGAGGGGAAAAAGAGGGATGGGCCCAAATTAAGGGAAAACTTTAAAAACTTGTAAAAAAAAATAAATTGATAAAATTTAATAAATGGATAAAAATAAATAGGAAAAAGTAGGGGAAGAAATTCTTTCTCAGTGCTTTAAGAGCTTATTCTAAAATATTATTGATTAGATTCTGCCAGGTTTTTTTAAAAATTTTTTCACAAAATCCCTCTAAATTTAGCATTTTTTATTTTCTATTTCAAATAATATAAAACATCAGTTACCCATGAACTTAAAAGAGGAAGTTAGGATTCTTCCCGGTTATAAAATAAGTCTCGTGCCAATAGGGGGTAGTAAGGCAATCATGTTTTTGTTTGTCCTTCTTAACCTTTTAAAACCCCTCTGGAGAACACCAAAAACAGCTGTTAATGGGTTAGGGAGGGATTGTGACACCAAAGGGTTTCCCGAAGGGACTGAAAAGTTTTGTCGAAAGATGTTAATTTGGGGGCAAGCCCAAAACATGTTTACCCCCCAAGGGGGTGGAACTTGAGTGCAGCTTTTGCAGGTTGGATCCTTCTCCCGGAAACATTTTGGACAGTTTTAAACCGAGACAGATGTCTCAAATATATAATTTTGGGGTTGAATAATTGTATTTTTGCATATGGGCCCCAGTGGGGTTTTCCCGCATTCCACCTTTCTCCTTTTCTGATATTTTGGTGAGATCCTTTTCTTTTGTTTCTCTTGGATCTTTGAAAAAAGGACTTTTAAAAAAATTTTATATATTTCAGAAATGCTTTTCTGGGGTCCCCCAAAACGGCAATATTTTTTTTCCCGCATAGAGGAAAGGGGCCCGGAGATAGGGGAAAAAAAAGGGAAAGGGTTTTTTTAAAAAGTTTCTAATTTAAAAATAGTGAAAGGGGGGTTTTAATGGAAAACTAAAAATTTGGAAATAATTTTCATAGGGTTAAAGAAATTTTTCTTTAAAAATCTCAAGTAATTTAATGTAAAATATTTTTTAAAAAATTAAAATATATTGTTTTTGAGGGTTTGAAAAGGTGAATTTCCTGCAGAGGTGCCCCCCATATAAAAGATTCTCCATCTTAAAATTCTTCCCACATTGGTTCCCCTATTCTGAGTGGTAAAAATTTCAATTGATTATTAGTATTTGAAAACCCTTTCATTTATTGGGGCACAAAACAGGGGAAAATAAAAAAATCTGGCAGGATTTTTTTTTCTATTGTGTTTCCAACCTTTTGTATGTTCTTTTGTCCAGGTTTTATAAACTTGTATGTTTGCTGCCAGTAATAAAACTGGGGAAAATTAGGTAAAAAACCCTGCCACCTTGCCTTCTGCCTTAGGTCTTTGTAGGTCACTCTTTGGATCCCTGGCTGTTTTAAGTTCCAAATAAATTTAGGGGTTTTGGGGGAATCTAATTGCTTAAAAAAAGATTTATTTATGTATATTGGAATGTTTTTTGGAAAAAAAAAAGCTTAGGAAAAGGGTATTCCCAAAAACAAAGTTAATTTTATCCAATTCCTCTGCCCTTTTTTTTCCGTAACATCCAAAAAAACATTAAAATTTTTTTGTTTTCCTTTCTTGGTAGAATGGGACATAAATAGTCTCTAAAAAGCATTATATTTTTATGGGCAATGATTTTATCTCTGTTTTGTTGGTGATTTCTGGGGAAAGCATTTTCAACTTCGCTAATGGTTGTTGGAGGCCCAAGAGCTTATTAAACTTTCTCTCTTTTCATAAAATAATGATTTTGATTTAAAAAAGAGTTTTCAGTTTCTTTAATTTTTAAAGGTTTGAGTTCTGAATGCAGAGCATGCCTTTTTTCCTTTGAAGAGCCTCACTTGGACACCTGGGATTTTTTTTGATCATTTATTTAAACCCCGCTGGTTTTTCTCTGATAATTTTTTGGTTTTTTAATTTATTTTATTTTTTAAAATGTAGATAAAATCTTATTAAGATGGCCAAATTTCCCGAGTATTCCCCGCAGAGACCTCGAGGGTTTTTTCTCTAGAAAAACATTTTTAAATTATTGTCTGTTTTTTTCCCTGCATTTCTATCACTTTTTTAAATTTAAAATTTTTTTAATCGGGAAAACTGCTGCTGGATTTTGAATATCCTTGGGGGTTAATAAAAATATCTAAAACTATAAATTCTGTACAGTTCCCCGTCTGCTTTAAAAGAAGTGGGTTAAAAATGCCATCTTTAGGATAGGATGGGGGCATTTGATTTTAGATCAAGATCAGAGGGGAATGGTCGGAAAAAAACAATAGGGGTTGTACTTTCAAAATTTTTAAACTAGGCACAAAAATTTTTACCTTTTAAAAGAAAAAAATCAATTCTTGAAGGGAGCAATGGTTTCCTTTTTTGGGGAGAAGGAATATGGTTTTTTTGAGTTTGGGTTTTTGAAACCTCCAAAGGGGTCCCGATAAGTTGCTCCCGTTAAAAAAAGTGTAATTCTCTTTACTGTATTGAAAAATTTATCACCCCTTTGACGGAACCCTATCTAAGAGTGGTTTAAAAAAACAATTAAAGTCCCCAGCCAATATAAAATGAGTGTTCACAGGGAATGGGTGCACATAAATTTTGCATGAATTCCCTATTTATCAACATTGTTTTTTATAAACATTTATCAAAAACCTTTACAGTTAAATAAATTGCACAGCTCCCTTTCAGGGGTCAGATACCCACTTCTAGTGCTCAATTAGAAATTCCCACCTCTTTTGTTTTTTTTTTTTTAAAAGGTTTGGGAAAGGAACATTTGGCCAGTCAGGGTCTTTTGCAGCTGGAACGTCCCTTGCGGGAACTGGCTCACCTATAAAAAATAATATTTTTTAAGACCAGTTAGGTGAGAATACTTTTTTTCCCCTTTAATTCCTTTATTCAGGCCTTTAACATTCCTTCTCCACAAAATTAAAAAAGTCCCATCATGGAGATATTGATTCGAAATTTTTATGTCATTTTTTTAATCTTAAGGCCGGGGGCTTTTTAAACCCTTTAAATTTTTAGTTTTCCCACAAATTTTTCATGCAGCCTATTGTTACATTGGGAATTATTATAAGGATTAAAGGATAGATTAGATATAGCTTGCTCTCTTACTCTTCCCCCTTATCCCACCACCCCCCATTTTGCCTCCCTACGTGAGGCTGAACCCCACTTCACAAAGTCCCAGTCCTCCGACATACCTAGAGACAAAGCAGGTCCAAAACAAAACAAGCCCCCAGCAGCGCGTTTGAGGATTAAAAGTAGAGATATCTATTGCTGATAAAGTCTAAATACAATAACCATAAAATATAATCTTGAGCATTCTTGAAATATTAAACCCTAATGCAATAATAACAACAACAATAAACCAAGAGTATGATATTAAACAGTCTCCTTTAGAATCAAAAAAAACACACCGTTACTACTTTAATTTCTTCCATACATGCACATATAATTGTAATTAAAACATAAACAGAAAGTGGCAGAGAAGAGAAAAGGATGTATAATTATGGTACCAGTATCATTGCAAGCGGATCAGACAGCAGGTATCTTCTTGCCATGCCATGACAGGCTGAGACTCATTATCGTATTTCAAAAAAGTGTTGGGATCAGCTTTCTTAACTCCTTTTCTGCTTCCTCCATGGTGGAGAAGATATAATATTTCTCTTGAATATCCACTTTCAACTTGGCGGGATACAAGAGGCTGTATCTGATATTGGCTTTCCGTAACTGCTGTTTAATGCTGTAAAAAGTGTCACGTTTAGCAGCTGTTCAGGGTGAGAAATCAGGGAATATACAAATGTGATTATTTTCAAATATAATCTCTTGTTTCTGTTTGAGAAGTGACAATACATTAAGCTTAAATTGTAATCTCTCAAAGCGAACAATTAGAGTTCTAGGTTAAGAGGTATATGATACATGTATGGGATAAGCCGCCGCTATCTTGGTATCTGATTTAAAGTCCTCTCCAATTAACTTTTGAGAATAGTTCAGCTACGAGTTTCACTGGGTTTGGACTTTCATGATTCTCAGGTAGACCTTCGATTCTAAAATTATTTCTTCTGCATCCATCTTCCAGAGCCACAAGTGGTCTCCGAATTTTTTGCATTTGGAATTCGCAGCTATAGCTTTTCCATCAGCGGCAGATGCCAAATGTTCAGCTGTTTCAATGCAGTTGTGAATGTCTGCTAAACGTCTTTCAGCTGATCTGCAAGTGCTCTCAGTTTGGACCCATTTTCCTGAATGTGTTCAATTTCCCTCTTTTCTTAAATTTTCCAGCAGCATACCTTTAAGAGTGTAT
>NW_024377799.1:0-6321 GCF_016835505.1 Polypterus senegalus
CTTTCCCTTTGTTTTTGCCCTTTTGGTTTCTAAAAAATATTCTTTGAATTGAAACAAATTGGTGATTTGTTTCAACAAACAAAAAGATGTTATACTGTACTTAATTAAATAGAAAAGTAACTTTTGCCAGCTCTCATGTTTCCAGTGGTTGGCACGGGCCACCCCCAGCCCCAGGGCCGGGTTTGAACGGGCCGGGCCAAAAACCAGTGTCTATAAAAATATCTGCCCCCTTAAAATTTTTATTTTTTTTTATTCCCATACAACTTAATTACAGTGTAATTTTTTGGGCATCTTGACAGGGACCACCAGGAAAGGACTATTTAATATCAAAAAAAAGACCCCTCAAACGGGATCTAACAAATTTGAAATAAAAATCACAAAACAATTTGTTTCCCCATAAGTACTCAGCCCCTTTAAAAAGTCAATTGTGAGTAAACACCCTTTTTTAAAAGTCCAGCCAGAAATTCTCAATTGGATTGAGATCTGGACAATTGTTTTTTTTTTTTTTTTATTAATTTCCCCTTGTAGCTTTATTATGCTTGGGGTCACTGTTCACTGGAAAATCTTCCCCCCAGATGTTTTTTCGGGCCAATCAGATTTTTTTTCCCAGGTTTTCCCCTTTGTTTTTTCCCCTTTACCCCAAAACCCTTTAGGTCCTGTTGCAGAGAAGCTTCACCAAAACATTAGTGTTTCCAAAGTTTCCCATGGTGGGGATGGTGTGTTTTTTTTTGTTTGTGCAGTTTTTTGGCCTTATATGGTGTTTGTCGGGGCCAACAAGCCCCAGTTTTATTCTCATCAGACAACAAACCCCTTTTTTAATTCCCTTTCTCCGCGGGGTTTTTTTTTTCAGTGGTTTTACTTTCCTTTCACATAAAGCTGAAAGCAGCAGTTTTTGTCTCTAGTCTCAGCACTATAGCTTTAGAGTCCTCAGAGGGTACTTTGGTGGCCCCCCTTTACTATTTTTTCCCTTTTGCCCCCATAACTGGGTTTTGTGGACGGCCTGCTCTAGGTAGATTTGTAGCAATGCCATACTGTTTTTCCTAATGATTTATTTAACTGGGGTATTCTGTTTGGGTATTTTCTTCGTCCATGCAAATGGGAGCCCAGTGGCTGTTTTCCTTTTTGAAAATTAATTTTAAATTGCGTCTTGGTAGGGAAGACCATGGTAGGAAAGGGAGGCGCACAGGTGCGATTTTTTCCCCGGGCCCCAATTTGGGGCCCAAAAGCTGCTAATCCCACAGCCGCCATATCCCCATTTTAAAAAAAGAAGCACAAGTGCAAGGGGGGGAAAAACCGCAAAAAAGGGGGAACGGAGGGGAAAGATGGGAGAAAAAAAAATAGGCGGGGGAAGAGAGAGGAAACAAGCTGGTGGACGAGAGTAAAAACCCTGAAGGGGGGGCCCACCAGGGGTTGGGTGGGGTTGGTTGTTTAGGGGAACCCCCGGGGAGGGGCGATTAGGAGTTTTGACCAGATTGGGGCAAACCGGACAGATGTCAACAAAGGGGAAAACCCCGGCCGTTGGATTTTTTAAAAGATTTTCCTGCACCCCGTGTTGTTTTAACCTGATTTTTTTTCCATTTTTTTATTTATTGGGTGTTAACCCCCCCCCGTTCATTTTATGGGTTTTTATATTTGAGAGTTTGGAGCACTGTATTTTTTTTGAACACTTTTTTTTTTTAAAAAGCACTTGACCCCTTTAACTTTTTTTTCTTCCGTAGTGTCCCTTTTTACAATCACCCCGGTTATGACTATCAGTGGTGGGGGGTTCAAGATCCCAAATGAGAAGAGGAGCATGGATCCAGACCTGCACTTACAGTCAATTCCCAAATTGTCCCACATATTTTTTTTCATCAAGCGTTGGGCCTTTTTTTGTCTTTTTGGTGGGGAAAGCCACCTTTGACTGACCACAAGCTGGACCTTCCGGAAAGGCTTTCACTAACCAACAACTGTAACCCCTTAACTCAGAGGGACCTCCATTAAACCAATATGTGACTTCTAAAAAAATTCGCCCAGGTTATTTAGGAGGTGTCCATTAAAATGGTATTAATATGTTTTTAATTATTTTGTCTTGTAAAAATTTTTGGGGCCCCTTCAGAACTTTTTTAATTTGAATTTAAAAAGGCTTTTTGTGTTGAGCGCATCAAAAACCAAATTAAATCCATTGTATAAATGTTGTATCAATAAAAACTAAAAAAACCCCCAGGAGGGGTGAATGTTTTATGGCACTGGCTTTATCAGTTTCCCGTTAGTCCCCGTTATAGAGTTTTTTTTTGTTTTTATCCCACAGACACACAAATATGGTTTTAAATTGGTCCTCTAATGGGTGTGTGAATAATTTCAAAGGATTGTCTTCACCAAAAAAAACAGTGAAAAAATCCCCCCAATTTTAAAAAAGTAGAATGATAAAGGTTTGCAAATTCTGTTCTAAGTCCTTAAGAATTGTATTTAAAAAATATGGACTTTCCCATAAAACCATACCCGAAAAATTTTTAAACAACACATCCTTTTAAAAAAAGTAATTCCTTGTTACACTGGTTCATTTTTTAACAAAGAAAAGAAAGAAAACTCCCTGAAAAAAGTCTCCCCACAATAAGAAGCCAACCCGGTTTTTCCAGCAACAAACCAGACTTTATCAGAACCTAAATTTCATTTTATTTTGTTAGTTCTGGACAGTATCTTTTTCCTTTAGTAGAAAAGACATGGCTTATTCATAAAATAGATATCTTGATTTGGGGCATATTTTCTACAGGCTCCATAAACTGACACATGGGGATTCATGAAACAAATTCCTTGTTTTGCCCTTAAATACATAATTCAACAACTAAAAATGTAGCACTAGAGCAATGCAAAAAAACCAAGCCTTCTGTCCGACCCCAGAGGTTGTCATACCATTTCAGATTGTAGAAAAAACGTTTTTATAAGTCAATACGGGTTATCACAACAGAGGACCGAGATCTTTTTTTTTAAGGAGTTTAAAATTTCTGCTGACAGACATGTTTTCCCTCCCCTTTTTAAAAAGGTTAGTAAACATACTGTAAAAAAAAAAATAAATTTAGGGAATGCATTTTTTTTCTAATAAAACTCAAATTTTTTGACCCAAGAACACCCCCCAAACCCCCTTTTTCCCAAATTTGGAAATAAACTACAAAAAGCAAGATACAAATTTTTTGGGGGTGCCAAACCTGGAATTAACAGGATCTTATTACTAAAACAAAAATTGATATAGCCCCTTTTTAAAAACCAAGCGGCCAAGTTAGGCCCCGGGTAAAACCAAGGTTCCCCAATAAGTCACCCAAAAAACAACCAACCTGTAAAATAAACCGGTCAAACAAAAACCCCACCTTGTTTAGAAAATTTGATTCAGGGGGGAGGGGGCCAGAAGCAACCCCGGAAATACAACCCGGCCAACACATACCACGAATACAACCTTCTTTAGTAAATAGATCTCCGCTGGGATCAGGGGCAAAAAAAAGGGCACAATAAACGCCCCCCGAACACGCAACACCCCCCGGGATTAAAACCCCAAGTAAAAATGTAGGCTGGGATCAGGGGCCCGAAGCAACCCGCAAAAGCAACCACCCCCTTAACCCCAACCAACCACCTATCAACCTATTGCGTTAAAATTTAAAAAAAAAAGTGATTGATTCCTGGAGAAAAAGCCTTTCTAAGTATGACAGTGTTGATTCTAAACAAACTACATCTTTTTCCCATTAGAATATTTAAACATTTACCCGGATTACCTCAATTTTAAACCCTTGGTGGGAATCCCGCTCTTTATTAAAGTGAAGGTTTTAATTTCCCATACAAGGAGAGTAATTCAAACAGGAAACTATCTTTACCAAAAATGTTGTTTATAAGTAAATTTTTATAACTATTTTGAATTTCCATTTTTTGAATTTTTTTTTCCAATTTTCTGCATTTAACCTTTTTCATCCATATTTTTTTACTTTTGCAACCAAAGCTTTTGGGCTTAAATGATATAACAATTACATTTCAATTTTAGTTTTAAAAATTGTTTTAATTTAGTACAAATATTTTTTTAATTAAATGAAAACTTTCCCAGGACACCCCCCCCCATCACATTATACATTTACTGGTATAAATAAAAATTAAATTGGGAAAACCAAAATCCAAAGAACTCTTTTGGGGAAGGGGTTAACCTACTGAGTTAAAAAGTCTTACAAGGGTTAAGATTTATTTTGGGAGAGAAAAAAAAAGGAATGCCGGGGGATACCATGATGGGTTGGGGGGCCTTTTTCCAGCCCTATGTTTATGGGACGTCTGGACTTAAGCCTTTCATGCCTTCCATTTGCCCAGCACCTCATCTATTAGGCAGCAGTCAATTTATGGTGGCACAGCATACAAAAAAGGCTAAAATGGTATGTTGTTTAAGTATTGTGTATTATCATCTACATGATGCCTCCTTCTTAAGACCCCATTTTTTTTTTAGGGTTCTTATACTTTATAATTATTTAGGCTCTTTGGGGTTTTTTTAAGAAAAAACCCTTTTTTTCATTTTTGGGGTTTAAATCCTAAATTTTTAACTCAAAAAATCCCCCAAAAAATAGTTTCCCAAAATTTAAATTTTAAAAACCCAAGAAACTCAATGATTCATAAAGAAATCACGGCCATTTGCCAAAAATGTCAACACTACTACATTTTCATTTTAAAAAATTTAGACATTAGTCTCATTTTCCCCCTTTTATTCAACCTCCCCCGCCATTTTAACTCTCAAAATGGACAATTTAAACATTCTCCCGAACCCCTAACTTTAAAAAAAACAGCCTCACATTTAAAGTGGATGTAAAAAATAAGTTTAAAAAAGGGGTAATCAAATCAAAATTTTATTTGTCAAAAAAGTTTATACAATTTTAAATTTTTTGGGCCCTTTTCTTTTGTCTTGAAGAATTTTTTTTTGTTTCAGTTCTTTCTGCCCCACTGATCCATGATGGAAAAAAGGGAAAGTTGGGGCCTCACCCTGGTGGTGGTCCCCCACCCAAGACAAACTGAACAAGGCCAATGTAAATGAAGGATTTGACTTGGGAAATTTTTTTCTTTTAAAACTTTTTATGCATTTTGCCACCTACTGTTACTCCTCCCTTTTGGATTTATTTATAATAAAGTATCCCTTTTACAACCCTTCATTGACATTCCCCAGGTTTAGAGACTTGGGGCACCCCCATGTTTTATTAGTAATGTTTAAAAGAAGTTAGAAGTTTGTTCTTTAAACATATCCAAATAAAGCATTATTTATTTAAAACCAAAAATTTACAAAAAAAAATACATTTATAAATTAAAAAAACATTTACAGCTTATGATATCCATTGTTAAATTAGGTACTGCATCTATTACTCATTTACGATTATGTAACATGACCTTAACATACCCTTGTTTTGGTCTGCACTTATCAGTAGAGAGATTATTCATCTCTGTGCAGTGTTACATATTGACATGACGGTAAAAGTACTTGATAGGAAGAATTCACAGGTCTTATACTAAATATGTAATATCAACAAACATGTGTTACGCCACCTCAAACAACTCCAAAGTGAAGGTTTTTTGGGGTCACACCCCAAAGGATGTTGAAAAATTTTTTTTAAAGGATGAAGAGCAAAAACGTTTTTGGGGCTTGTTACATAAAGTAAATGAGAAAAGATGATTTCAGTACTTAAACTGAGTTGTTACCCAATTGTTTGTTTCTTTTGAAATGCATTGCTTGGTTTTTTTTTTGTAAGGGAACTAAAAAGCCCTTTTTTAAAGAACCCAATATTACTAACCTTGACGACATACTATTTTACCCCAAAGTTTTTGTGTTTTACAAAATGATATCTTTGGTAAAAACCCAAAAATTTCATTAAAAACGGGGGGCCAGGGCCGGGGGAAAAAAAATTTTTCTGGGGAAGGGAAAAATTTTGACTCCGCCCCCCCCTTCCCCATGGAATTTTCATTCACCCCGGCCCCTTTGTGTTTTAAAAAAAGGGGGTGGGCCCTTTTGGGGTTTAAATCAAAAATAAGGGGAAAACTTTTTCCCCACACTTTTTCCATTGTTATGGGGCTGAAAACCCCCAAAAAACTACATAAAAAAAAAAATTTTTAAATTTTTCAAAACCTAAAATTTTTGGTATAAGACCAAAATATTTTATTGATTCCCCCAATAAATTTTTTTTGAAAAATTGTTTACTTCCCAATTAATTAATTGAAACATTTAATTTTCTTTTTATTCACAATTTTTTGGAAAAAATTTTGGGGGAATTATATATCATCCAAAAATAAAACCCATTAAAAGGTATTTCCCCCTTTAAAAAATTTTAAAAAAAAAAT
>NW_024377800.1:0-68318 GCF_016835505.1 Polypterus senegalus
ATATTTCAGCATGTTGTTATCTTAAGAGCAAGGAGTTGATGATTATGTTAAGAGTTGTTTCAGCAACAAAGAGTATTTGTAAATTAACTAATGCCAAATGCCCTTGGACAGCCAGCTTCATTTTAATACATTGATATTTGGATTTCTAGCATGACCAGAACAAAATAATAGGAAAGCTCTAGGAATTTAGGAAAATCTTTCTTGTTGTTGTTGAGAGACTGCACAAATTATACAGACATAGAAGAACATATTTATATTATCTGCTGTCCATCTCACAATCCCCCTATGCCTTTATACATGAACAAAGTACATTAGATTTTTTTTAACCCTTTGTCCCCCCAAACTGGGTAATTTTGTGCCTAGACTGCAACTTACTACTTATCATGAGGATATTTACAAATAGAAAAGACTAGTTGTGTCCTATGCCCTCTTTAAGAAAATATGGTTTATTGCAAAGTATGCAAACACAACTCTTGCTGAACAGGTAAAGCAGTTAAATGGCCTCAACAGTAGTACCACATTCCCATACTGATGCTACATCTCAGTAGAATAAATACTACACAGGACACATGGTGAAAAGCCTTTCTCAAGTACACAAAATATGTGGAAAATAGGATTGTAAACACCCATAACCTCTCAAACATCCATGCAAAGACTAAGAACTTTCCTCCACAGCTAGGGTGGATCCTACATGGTTTCTAATAGACCTGATATTTGACTGTTAGCCCGAATTCTTATTTAAATACACATAGGTTGGGATCCTGCCACAAGCACATAAAACACAAAATGTTTCTGTTCAATCTAACCTACTTCAATTTTTACTTACAAGTAAGTCAAACTAGCTTTAACACATATAGGTACATAGCAGCTGTCAATAACTGTAAAAAATAATACTGAACATTATAGAATTTGTCAATATTTTCAAACATTTTATGCTCTCTTGCATATATAGCATATATATGGCCAAATGTAACTGTTTCCCACCTGAGGCCTCTCCTGTGGAGAAAATGTAGAAGAGATAGGTAACCCTAAATTGTGAAGTTTGGTTTTATAGATTAAATTGGACATAATAGTAACTTGGACTACATCAAACCAATAGCTTTCAATCACCTGTTGGGCTTCAAGCTTGTTCTTTGATGCAACACATTCATCGCACATGTCACAAAGAGAGTTTCCATTTTCAAGTTCTAGTGTATCTTACCCATGCCTCTGCTCACTTAGAGATCTGTACATAGACAACGTCTTTGCATCCCTCCGAACAATTACATTCCAAATTTAACTTTCCAGCAACACATTTCTTTCAATATCTTCAAATTAGAAACTTTGTTAAACAGAACCTGCCCGATTTTCCTCATTGGACCGTGTCACTGACGATGAAGTATCTACCTTATTGCTGCATGTGGCACTAATGATATTTATTTACAGCAATCTGAGGTATTAAGAGGAACTTCATCTCTCTATGCACCAAAGCTAAAACAAAATGTCGGAATTTAATTGTATCTGGTCCCTTACCAAGATTATAGAGGGGATGTGATTTATAGCAGATTGCATTCCCTTTCACTGCTGGCTAGAAACCTGGTGTGCAAATAAAAGCGTAGCGTTAGTGAACAATTGGGATGATTTTTAGGAAAGGCCTGGATTTTTCAAAAGAGATGATCTTCATCCTAACTGGAGGGGATCTTATGTATTATCCCAAAACATGGCAGCAAAACTGCCTGGTTGACTGATTGATTAGAGCACCATCCAGGCCGCAGTCATGTGATCTTAAATCACAGGCTGTTGTTTATCCCACCTGTTATTTTCCTGAAGCTGTTACCCATAATCCCTGTTGTGGGGCATCCAGTAAATTTAGTCTTGATACAAACCATAAATTAATTGATAACCAAAAAATAAGGTGTATAATTAGACCAAGGGATAAAACCAGACCTCCACCAGGGGCATCTGTAATAGAAATTTAATTCAAATTAAAACAAAAATATATCAGCAGTTCAGAAAGAACCATGCAGTTTTAAATGCTGTTTATTGAACATTCGCTCTCTTGGCACTAAAGCTGTTTTGGTAAATGATATATATTAAGTACAAAATCTGATCTGTGTCTTCTTACTGAAACCTGGCTTAGTAAATGTGACACTGTTCCCTAGCTGAGGCGTCACCAGATGGATACTCGTTCCTTCATAAGTCTAGAGATTCTGGTCGAGGAGGAGGCCTTGGAATAATTCATTGTAACAAAATGCAAATCACTCTAAAAATTTAGGCAACTTTACATCCTTTGAGGCATTCATTTTAAATATTAAAACAGATTCCAACACAATTATAGTGCTAGTCTACAGACCACCAGGGCCATATTCATTGTTCATGACTGAATTTAGCAACCTTCTGTCTGATTTGGCTATAAATTATGATCATGTAGTTCTGATGGGGATTTTAATGTACACATTGATGTGGAAACTGACACTTTTAGCAAATGTTTTACTTATTTGTTAAATTCAGTAGGATTTTGTCAGATTGTCAAAGGTCCAACTCATAATCATAACCATCATTAGATTTAATTATAACTTACAAAGTTGAAATTCAAAATTTAAATATTACTCCATTAAATGAAGTTATTTCCATCACTTCTTAATTACATTTGATTTAGTTCTGCCCATGCCAAGCACTCACAGATTAAAACAAAGACAGTGAGACATCTAGATTGTAATTCTGCTTCAAAATTTATAGATACCTTGAGTAAGTCGAGTGTAATTGTGGAAAACCATTTAGATCAGTTAACATCAAATGTAAACGTGGAAAACAATTTAGATCAGCTAACATCACATTATAATGTGACCTTGAGAGATGCTCTGCACACAGTGGCTCCCTAAAACAAAAGTGATCAAAGCACATAGAAACTCTCCCTGGTTTAATGAAAACACTCGAGCTCTTAAATTAGAGTGTCAAAACTGGAGCAGATGGAGAACAACAAAGCTACATGTCTTTCAAATTGCATGGACAGAGAGTGTTAAAAAATATAAAAAGCCCTCTTTAAAGCTCGCTCAGAATACTATTCTACATTAATAGATAGCAATAATAAAAATCCTGGGTACTGTTTAGAACAGTGGCTAAATTAACAAATGGAAATTCAGATCAACAGTGCAAAATACCAACAGATATTAGCAGTACAGACTTTATGAACTTCTTCAATGAGAAAATTAAAAATATAAGATCCCAGATCTCAGCATCACAGTACAAACCAAATACTAGCTTAGCAGACCCTGTCTCACATTGCATTCAGCACTTTAGTAATTTTAATCCTGTAACTGAGCAGGAAGTCTTAACTTTAATTTCTAAAATGAAGCCCACTACTTGTTCCCTAGATCCAGTGCCAACAAAACTAGTAAAAAGTGCATTGGATGTTCTTGCAGCACCTATTCTAATCATTATCAATAGTTCATTATTGCATGGCACAGTACCTGATGCACTAAAAGTGTCAGTCATTAAACCATTACTTAAAAAGTCAGACCTAGACCCACACATACTAAATAATTATAGGCCTATTTCAAATTTACCCTTTCTCTCTAAAATACTAGAAAAAGTAGTCACCAGTCAGCTTCAGTCACACCTTACACATTACAATTTATTTGAGAAATTCCAGTCTGGTTTTCGCACTGGTCATAGTACAGAAACGGCACTAACACGGGTTGTAAATGACATTCTGATATCCTCTGATGAAGGTTATTCCACTGTAATTATGTTATTAGACTTAAGTGCAATATTTGACACCATTGACCATTCTATTTTACTGCACAGGCTAGAAAATGATGTTGGGCTTACAGGTACTGTGCTCGCTTGGTTTAGTTCTTATTTATCAAATCGATTCCAATATGTACAGAAATGTGCTGACAGTACTCCATCATTATACACAGAACTGATATATGGTGTTCCACAGGGCTCAGTACTGGGACCTTTACTGTTTTCACTTTACATGCTTCCACTGGGATCTCTCATTAGGAAACATAATGTTAATTTTCACTCGTATGCAGATGACACCCAGTTATACCTTTCATTTAAATCAAATGAAGTTTCTCCGATGTTGTCTTTAATTAGTTGTGTTAGTGAATTAAAGGAATGGATGAATGAGAACTACTTGTCTTTAAATACAGATAAAACAGAGATGTTAATTGTTGGAGGGAATGACGCTGATCACAGCAATATTTTGTCATCATTTAACTCAGTTGGAATCCCCATTAATTTTACTGAATCAGCCCGCAATCTAGGAGTTATCTTTGACTCTAGCATGTCATTTAAAGCATATTACAAAGTGTCCAAAACATGTTTCTTCCATCTTAAAAATGTTAGGAAATTAAGGTGCTTTCTAAATAAACAGGATTCTGAGAAATTAATTCATGCATTTATTTCTAGTAGGATTGACTACTGCAATGCGGTGTTCACTGGCTGTTCAAACTGTTCTTTAAACAGCCTCCAGTTAATCCAAAATGCTGCTGCAAGAATTATTACAAGAAATAACAAACACATAACTCCAGTTCTTAAATCATTACACTGGCTCCCAGGTTAAGTTTAGGGCAGATTTCAAAATCCTCCTTTTAACATATAAAGCATTAAATGGCCAAGGTCCGCTTACTTGTCTGAATTTATCATGACTTACAAACCTGAGCGCACATTAAGATCTCAAGATGCTGGTCTGCTTATGATTCCAAGGATTAATAAAATAACAGTGGGGCATTGAGCTTTTAGTTACAGGGCCCCTAAAATGTGGAATGGTCTGTCTGCTACAATCTCAGCTTTCAAATCCCATCGGAAGACTCACTACTTAAGTTTAGCATATCCTGACTAGAGCTGCTGATTATCTGTACAGGCTGCATCTCTGTTGTTAGTCATTAGCACTAAAACATAAGTAACATGATAGTTATAATTGGATACTAACCCTCACCTATTCTGTGTCCCTTCTCGGAACTCAAATGTGGCACTTGGTGCCACGGCCCACCTGCCAAGTTGTTTTGCCTGCCTAAGGTAAAGTCATCCCTGATGGAGGATTGCAGGAATCGTGGGAAAGAGGGGTTCTTTCATCGGATGAGCACTATTTTAGCTGTGGAATAGCCAAATGGGGGAGGCAGCTTGATGGGTGAGGTCTCCAAATCATATTATGTGATATCAGCTACTGTTAAATTCTACTCTGTACAGTGGAACCTCGGTTCACGACCATAATTCATTCCAAAACTCTGGTCGTAAACCGAGATTGTCATGAACCGAAGCAATTTCCCACATAGGATTGTATGTAAATACAATTAATCAGTTCCAGACCGTATGAACTGTATGTAAATATATATGTAAATAATTAAATATATGTAAAGGTTAAGCACAAATATAGTTAATTACACCATAGAATGCACAGTGTAATAGTAAACTAATGTAAAAACATTGAATAACACTGACACAAAACACCCTGGCTCCCTGCTCAGCTACACGAGAAGGCTCTCTCTTTCTCTCTCTCTCTCTCTCTCAGCAGCACACACTCACTCGCTCTCTCTCTCTCTCTCTCAGAACAGAGAGGAACATTTGAACAAATCCAAACTTTAATTTAAAAACCAACCACAAGCAACCAAAAAAGTAACATTGCAGGAGATCACGCTATTAGCCTTACAGGCCAATCGCTGTACTGTACAGTACAGTAAACAATTTTTTTTAAAAATAAGTTTTAAGCACAAGGAAAAAAGCAACATTTGAAAAATCTGTAATTTAATAAACCACCAGGAAAAGTAACATTGCAACAAATCACTTCTGATCCACTCCATGTAAACACTTTTTTTTAATGAGTTTTAAGCACAGGGAAAAAAACGAACATTTGAAAAAAGAGAAAAGTAACATTGCAACAATTCACACTACAAACTGAAAAATTAACTTTTGAAAAATCCGTAATACAAAAACCATAAACCACCAAGAAAACTAACCTTGCATGAGTCGAGTTCTGGCATGAAGTGAGGAGGAACTGGGTGGAGAGGAAGTTACAGTTTTGAGGGATAGTCTGGCTCCGCAATGGAGGGATGTTTTCCTTCACGTGTTTTTTCTCTTGTGATTTCTAGGGTTTCTGGTGTTTTTAGCTGTTTAGCTGGTGGGAGCGAAAGCCTCATGCAGCCATTCCAAAAACAAAGTCCTTGTGAGTCAACCCTTCATGTTTGCCCTACACATTACTGGCAGTCTGGCTATGAGTAAACTTGTAAACAGTTTTTCCACCTCTTCCAGCACTTGAAGCCTCTGCCTGGTTAACGCTGTAACTCCTTTTGCAACATCAGCATCTTTTATAGATTCTTTCTGCTTTAGAATAGTCAAAATCGTAGATTTTGACTACTTGTACTCGGCGGCAAGATCAGTAACACGAACGCCACGCTCAAACTTTTCAATAATTTCTTTCTTTACTTTGATTTCAGTTTTCTTCAAAACTTTCTTCTCACCACTTTTCACTTGCTTAGAAGCCATAGTTAACTGCAAAAGCACACAAAATATTGTAGAGCACAAAGAGATCGCAGGTAAAGCACACACGTCTGACTGAGAACAATGAACAGGGAGAGGCTCTGCTTAAATACAGTAATCGGCGCGTATGAAATAGCCAGGCAGGCACGCATGTGCAGGCTCACTCTCCCTCTCTCTCTCTCAGCAGCACGCACCCTCCCCCTCACTCTCAGCAGCAGGCAGGCACGTCTGACCGGGAACAATGCAACACGTGTGGAAATCATCAGCGCGCAAAAACCGAAAGGGAAACTGGCTTGTTCGTATACCGAGTGTGTGGTCGTGAACCGAGGCAAAAGTTTGTCGAACTTTTTGGTCGTGAACCGAGTTGTACATGTACCAAGACGTTCGTGAATCGAGGTTCCACTGTACTTCTAAAATTTTTATTTTTATACTGTATTGAGGGTTTGTTCTGTTCTGTGTATTGTATTGTATTGTATTGACCCCCTTCTTTTTGACACCCACTGCACGCCCAACCTACGTACCTGGGGCTTCATGTATAAACAAGTGCGTACGAACAGAAATGTTGCATAAGAACTTTTCCACGTTCAAATCGTGATGTATAAAACCTATACTTGGCGTACAGCCACGCACTTTTCCACAGTACCTCATACCTTGTCATACGCAATTTCTCCACTCGGTTTTGCAGACTGGCGGCACCCAGTCTCAAACGATGTGATTTGAGAAACTGGTTAAAGCAATGCTACTGTTTCTGTGTGGTTACACCTTATTTTCCTGACGCGGCATTAGAAATACACTGAAACTAACCGCATATTGTTTATTAATGTAATGCATCTGATTGTAATTAACTTGTAACAATATAATGGTCCAGGGAATAGCTATAGTATTCCAAATACCATAACTGCTTTAGCGTTGTTACTCTCACTGCACCTTCTTCTTCTTCTTCTTTCAGCTGCTCCCATTAGGAGTTGCCACAGCGGATCATTTTTTTCCATATTACTCTCACTGCACCACTCGGAGTATTTATATCACTGTATCTGAGTGTGAATCACAGCAGCATGTTTTGAAGAATCAGCTCTAAGCTTACAGATGGCTTAACGTCTATTACAGAGCTGATTGTGTGGCAATCGGTTACTTGGAGAAAGAAAAGCAAGGACTGCAGGAGCGGCTATGGCAATATATATTGAATATAAAACAGAAAGAGAAAATAACAACACAGCTAAAAATGCAGCGACAGATTTTGGCAGAAGTTAAATCCTTGAGTTATGAGCATGAGTGTCCGCAACGGACGTGGCCATCCACCATGCATAAGCTACTTTATTGACATTGGCGGCGAAGGAGCCACTGATTCTTTCTCTGCCCAGGGCCACCACAAGCCTAGAGCCGCCCCTGAGTACTGCTGCAATAAATTATTTCATCGAAGGTCGCACACAATCACTGCACCGTGAAACCCATTTTTAATAACGTGCTTTAACTCCTATAATCATGAAAATGACATCACGTATACATCTCAGTATTTTAGTTATTCAGAGAGCTGTAATATCACGAATGTAATGGATTCTGTGTCCAGTTGGAGGAAGAGGACAGGTTTAAGAAGCAAGTAGTGATTCACACTCATAGTGCACATAGAAGATCACATACAAAACAAAGCATTTAAGCGTGCTACTTTAATTACGATGTGATTTGAGAAACTGGTTAATTAAACAATTTTAAGATGAAGTTTGTGATGTTCTACTTTAATGACAAAATAAACTACATGATTAAAGTGGAAATTTCGAGATTGAAGTTGACATTTCATGCTTTTTCCCCACTGTGTGTTTTTTTTTCTCTGTACCCTAATAAGCTTTCATATGACACTCAGACAGCGGGCTACAGCTCGCCTTTTCATGGCGACTTTGATATGTGACTTCTTTTTTATTTCCGGCACTATGTGATTTTGGCACTATGTCACTCGATCAACTTCCTTTTGTTGATTATACCACGGTTTAATTAAACAAATAGTATGTTTTTCCTTTGCTTCTACTTGGTATTCGCTGAAATTCTTATATTTTCTCCCGTGCTTTTCCCACTGTCTTTTCACAGAAGGCTGAGCTTAAGGGCGATTTATATTGATTTGCATATTCAAAAAGGCGTAATTCTAGGAGTAGTTGGGGCGTTACATGAAGCGCGTGCACGAGCGTTACTTTTCACGCTGATCGGGGTTTATGTAGCCGAAGAACGTGGAAGTTGGAGTACGCACAGATTTCTGCATCTGGATTTTTCTCTGCAAAAGCACATTTCTGCTTTTGTGCTTAGGTCAAGTTATAGTGCAAGTTCTATGCACGCCGTTATACATGAGGCCCCTGGAAAGGGGTCTCTCTTTGAACTGCCTTTCCAAAAGTTTCTTCCATTTTTTTCCCTCAAAGGGTTTTTTTGTGAGTTTTTGTGAGTCAAGGTTGGGGAGCTGTCAAGAAGCAGGGCCTATTAAAGCCCATTGTGGCACTTCTTGTGTGATTTTGGGCTATACAAAAAATAAATTGTATTGTATTGTATGTGAAATTCAAATTCTTACTTAGAGGATCTGTGCAGAACTTTTTCAAAACCTGGCAGGATCTAATCAATAACATTTTAGATTAAGCTCTTGAAGCACTGAGGAAGCAGATTCTCTTCCCTTATCTTTTTCTTCTCCATTTCTCTTTATCCATTTATTAAACTTATCAATTTACTTATTTTTACTACCTTTAAGTTTTACTCTGTTGGCCATGCTCTCTTTTTCAGGGTTGGAGGTTGATTTGTTTTCAATCCTATTTTTGTAAAAATGGATCTATTTGTATGGAATGATTACAATAAAATCAATAAAATAAAAAAAAAATAATAATAAATATAAATCTTGTAGGCAACTCCATGTAATGCTTTAGTCTGAGAGTGACTGGGTTTGATTGGTTCACCAGACTACCATTGGCTATCTGGTCAACACCTGTCCTCCAGGTCTGGATCCAAAATTGGGTCTTTCTTTTCCAGGTGAAGTTCAATATGATTATAATAAAAAAAAACAGCTTACAGTTGAATTTTGTATTGATCTTTGTCTAGTTCCTCCCTTTATCCCAGTTTGTGAGTGGTTACCTTAACAGATACACAACACTTGAAAATATAGCTCTACAAATTGTCCAACCTGTGAAAATTCTGCCTGTTTTATATGGACTGATGTACCTGTAACGGGAATCACTGAAGAACTTGTTTGTGTGTACAAAGGTAATCACATGTCTGTTTCCGCTTTGCAGTCTGGAAGTAGTCAGCCTGGAAGAAAACTTGTGAGTGTGATTAAGTTACACACTTTCTCCTAATTGTAAACTGTATGATAAATTAACATAAATTTATATGCTGTGATATCACGTATACTAATTGCAAGCACCTTTTAGGCTAACGCTCAGTAATTGACATATTTAGTACTATTTTTCATGCTTAATCTGATAGCACTTTGATAAAATGCTCACTTCATTGCTGAATGACCCAATTTTAATTTCTCCACATTGTTATATAGTCCAAACATATCTTGGTTAATGAGTCCTTTGAGAAAAAAAGCTCATCTCTAACGAATTCGATATAAAACACTCTAAATCGTTTGTAAATATTCACATACCAGTCCTCTGTGGCAGTGCAATCTCCCTATATGGAATAGTCATTGCCTGTAATTGATTTCACATGTGCTGTAGAACCTTAAATTATTTTACACATAGCAGAATAATTGGGTATAGTAAAGAGCTATGAAACAAGCCCATGTGGAGTATGGAATTGGGGGACAGACAGAGTACACGTGCCTGAAAGCATTAAAGAAACTTTTTTTTTGCTTAAATCCATTGACCTGGGTTCTTGGCAACTCTACATAAGGATGCTGGTTGTGTTTGGCTCATCGAGTTGGAAAAAAGTAAAGTAGGTGGTATTTTTACTAAATGTAGTGCTGCTATGGTCCAAGATGTTTATCAAGGTCTTGATAAATCCAAGGTGTCCACCAAAAGACTATCATAATAGTACTGGAGAAATAAAATTTAATCTTCAGGGACTCCAAAATAGTACTTGGATTGTCAGAGTTTAGTTTTAGTAAAACACTGAAAGGCACAATTTGTAACTTCTTGAAATGTATGTGTCTATGACCTATGTCATCAGGATCTTCCTTAAGCCCTTAACATACAGATTAGCCTATGACTGAGCAACATTCTGCATCCTGGAATCAGGTCTGATCATCGAGCCTGCACAAGAGCCACACACACATCCCCACATGACAAAAGGATCCACAATAATGCATCAGGGATGAAGTAACTGTAGCCCTTCTTGTAAAATACTCTGAGATTAACAGCTTAGAGGGTGGCACGGTGGCGCAGTGGTAGCGCTGCTTCCTCGCAGTTAGGAGACCCGGGTTCACTTCCTGGGTCCTCCCTGAGTGGAGTTTGCATGTTCTCCCTGTGTCTGCGTGGGTTTCCTCCCACAGACATGCAGGTTAGGTGCATTGGTGATCCTAAATTGTCCCTGGTGTGTGTGTGCCCTGTGGTGGGCTGGCGCCCTGCCCGGGGTTTATTTCCTGCCTTGCGTCCTGTGTTGGCTGGTATTGGCTCCAGTAGATCCCCGTGACCCTGTAGTTGGGATATTGTAGGTTGGAAAATGGATGGATGGATTAACAGCTTAGATGGCAAAACACACCTGACCATTTTGCCCTTTTTGAAAAAATAAATATATTATCAGAATTACTGGATGCTATAAAGTCACTCCAAGGTGGAAAAGCAGCAGGCCCTGACGGCTACCCTGCAGAGTTTTACAAGAAATTCTCCGCTCAGCTAGCTCCCCTCCTATTAGCAACATTTACAGAAGCCAGAGATAACCAATCTCTTCCACAAAACTTTCGCCAAGCACTAATCACTGTCTTCCCAAAACAAAATAAGGACTTATTACAATGTGCATCATACAGACCAATTTCTCTTCTGAATAACGACGTTAAAATACTCTCTAAAATCATAGCTAGAAGGATGGAGAAAGTGCTCCCCTCAGTAATATCATAAGACCAAACTGGATTTATTAGGGGCCGACACTTATCTTCAAATCTTCGACGCCTGTTTAATGTAATATACTCACCAACTAAATCAAACACCCCAGAAATATTATTATCATTGGATGCAGAAAAAGCATTCGACATGATTGAATGGAAATACCTTTTTACTATTTTGGAGAAGTTTGGGTTTGGCCCAAACATTTGTGCATGGATTAAATTACTGTATACTAACCCAGAAGCTTCAGTTTGCATCAATAACATTTGCTCAGACTACTTTAAACTAGAACGTGGCACAAGACAAGGATGCCCTTTGTCACCACTGCTGTTTGCAATTGCCATTGAACCACTGGCAATACATTGTCGAAATACTGATCAGATAAAGGGGATTAGCAGAGAAGGACTGGAACAGAAAATCTCATTATATCCAGATGACATGGTACTGTATATATCGGACCCAGAAAATTCTGTGCCTGCAGTCTTAGCAGCACTCACAGAATTTCAAAAGCTCTCTGGTCTCAGAATTAATCTGAATAAAAGTGTACTCTTTCCAGTGAATTCGCAAGCATATAATATTAGATTAGACACCCTTCCTTTTATCATTGCAGAACAGTTTAAATACCTCGGGGTAAACATCACAAGTAAACATAAAGCTCTTTATCAACAAAATGTCGTCGTCTGCATGGAAAAAATTAAACAAGACTTGCATAGATGGTCAACCCTTCATCTCACACTAGCTGGAATAATTAACACTGTTAAGATGAATATTCTTCCTAAGCTCCTTTTTTATTTCAAAACATACCGATATACATTAATAAATCGTTCTTTAAGCAATTAGATTCAACAATAACCTCATTTATTTGGAATTCTAAACATCCACGCATCAAAAGAGCGACCCTACAAAGACAAAAGGCAGAAGGCGGCATGGCTCTACCTAACTTCCAGTTTTATTACTGGCGGCAAATATACAGTCGATAAGAACCTGGACACAAATAGAAGAACATATACAGGCATGGACCGCAATAGAAGTAAAATCCTGCAGTACTTTGTATTCCTTGCTTTGTGCTCCAATAAACACACGTTATCGGCAATACACTAATAACCCAATTGTGCTCCACTCACTTAGAATCTGGAACCAATGTAGAAAGCATTTTAAGACGGAGAAGCTTCTTTCTGTGGCACCCCTGCAAAAGAACCAAAAGAACCACCTCTTTCAACCCTCACAAACATATGCAGTTTTTAATATCTGGAAAAAATTTGGAATTAACTTGCTTAGAGATCTTTATATAGACAACGTCTTTTCATCCTATGAACAATTACATTCCAAATTTAACATTCCAGCTACAAATTTCTTTCACTATCTTCAAATCAGGAACTTTGTTAAACAGAACCTTCCAGATTTTCCTCATCTTGCACCCTCATCCACGCTGGAAAAATTATTGCTCAATTTCAAGGAGTTAGACTCCATCTCTACAATATATAAAATCCTTTTACAATCCCTTCCTTTCAAAGATCCAAGAGGACACTGGGAAAATGACCTCTCAATTAATATATCAGAAAAGGAGTGGAAAGTAGCAATGCAGAGAATTCACTCAAGCTCCATATGCGCAAAGCATACAATTATACAACTCAAAATTATATATCGAGCACATCTGTCTCGACTAAAACTCTCCAAAATGTTTCCAGGGCATGATCCAACCTGCGAACGCTGCAACCAAGCCCCAGCCTCACTAGGTCACATGTTCTGGGCCTGCTCCAAATTAACATTATTCTGGACAAAAATTTTTAATTACCTCTCAGACAGTCTTGGACTCACAATCCCTCCTAACCCATTAACAGCTGTGTTTGGGGTTCTTCCAGAGGGTCTTAAAGTGGAGAAAGACAAACAAATTGTGATTGCATTCACTACACTGTTGGCACGCAGACTTATTCTGATAAACTGGAAGAACCCAAACTCTCCTCTTTAAGTCAGTGGGAAACTGATGTGTTATATTATTTAAAATTGAAAAAATCAAATACTCAGTTAGAGGATCTGTGCAGACTTTTTTCAAAACATGGCAGGATCTAATCAGTAATATTTTTAAATTTTACACCGTTTGGCTTGCTCTCTCTCTCAAGGGTGGGGATCGATCTGTTCTTAGCATAATTCTTTTTTTTTTGTAAAAACTTGATTGCTATGTATTGATTGTAATAAAATTAAGAAATAAATAAAAAAAAAAAAGAAAAATAAATATATATAATTTGCCTTAGATCCAGGAAATCCATAAATGCAAAACTGAAAGTCCCTCATTTCAAAGTTTCATTGCCAATGAAAGCACCCTTCTTAAATAAAAGACAGCTACTTGTCCTGACAAGTCTTGACTGTTCTTGAGTGGCCCAGCCAAATTTCAGACTTAAACTCCATAGAACATTTGTGGACAGCAATTCCCCATCTAATGTAAGAAAGCTTGTAAGGATCTGACAGGACAAAAGGGATAAACTGCCCAAATCCAGGTGTGCAAAGCTTGTAGAGGCTTAAACCAAGAAGACTCAAACCAGTAACTGCTGTCAAAGGTGTTTTTAGAACGTATTATGTTGAGAGTCAGAATGCCAGTGAGATTTCAGTTTTTTATGCTCAATATATTTGCAAACCCTTCTTAAAACATGTTTTCACAGTGTTATTTTGGGTTTTTGAATGTAGATTGATAGACAAAAATTGCAGATTTATCAATTTAAAACTAAATCTAAATACACTATGAAATATTTAGAAAGTGAATGGGGCCCAAATGCTTTCTGGGGCCACATTTCAGTACATTTTCATTAATTAAAATGTCTTTTAAAATATAAAGATCTACCATGTTTTAGTAACTGTAGAAAGAGCTAAGAAGGCACTAAAGATAAATATCAAATGGAAATCATCCTGTAAAACCCTTATCTGCTCCTTTCTTGAACCTTTCATAATTAAACTGCCATTTAGCTGTATTTAATAATAGAGTTTTATCATTTATTTTCTTCATTTTAATGCTCCAAATGAGATTGTTTTTACTCTGAATAATGAATCATTTAATTCTGCCGTGGACAAAAATAACTTTGTATATGTTCACGGTGTGTACAGATTATATATTGTAGCTGTTAATTCTATATTGCTAAGAAATTAAAAATAATAATGTTGGGACCACCCTGCAGGTCAGTAATGTCATCTAAGCTTTGGATTTGTGAGCATCAATAAAAGTACTCCAAACTGCACCTAAGCACATGAAAACAATAATTGAACTGTACAGGGCTACAAGCTGGCGCCATTGCTACAGCTCCACCTGATCAGATTATGAATAGAATAGAAGTATTATGGTTTTTGCACAAGACAAATTGAAAACTATCTGGCAGCTGTCCAGGAAGTACAAAACAGAGACGACATATAGTGTTTTGTGTAAACCAATCCTTTACTTAAAACAAGCGACCTGTTGTGTTCAGAGAGGCAGTAAATAGCTCAGACTAGACCAATAAGACATTCTGCTAGAGGACTTAATTAATAAGTAAACAGATCAAGGGTTACCCGTTCACACCTGCCTATGAAATTTCCTTAAACAAGTATTTTTTAGATTCCGAACAGATGTCTTTGTTTCCATCTGATTGCTAAAAAATCAAACAAACAAGCAAGAAAAAGTCTGCAAAGTCTCAAGATGTATATTTAAAGTTTATGCAAAAGAAAAAAGTTAATATATAAAAAACTGACCAATTTACCACTTGGACTGATGCTAATGCCTTTCAAAATTTTATTTATAGACAATATCTGTATAACAATAAGTTATATAAAAAGAATTGAATAGAAGTTTAATGCTAGACAAGTGTTAGACATGTGCCTTGATGCTATAGACACTGATTATACAGTAATATTCAAAAGACAGATATTGTATGCAACAGCACAAAATAGCAATATAGAACACATTACATAGTAATACATACAACAATATGATAATGTATAGAACTGCCATCATGCCTCATATTCTGAAACGATTTAAAAGCAAACATGAGTTGATTGGATTAAAGATATTAGAACTCTGGACATTAATCAAAATATTATCAATGATTAGAGTACAGTGATCCCCCGCCTATCATGGAAGTTACATTCCAGACCCATCAGTGATAGGTGAAAATCCACAATATAGAAAGACCATATAAATAAACATTTTTTTATAGTTTAAGCCTTAAAATACCCCTCCCACACGCTTTAAACACATATAAATCTATTAAAACACACTTTGTAAATACAAATGATATGTGGCTGTCAGACTAAGGATATGAATAACATAATAATAATAATAATATAACAATAATAATGTAGCGCACCGTCGATTCATTCAAGCTGTAATGGCGAGCCTTGTAAGAAATCATCTGGTTACTGTAACGTAAAACTCTTTGTCTACCGTAGTGTACAATGTACGTATATTTAATGATTTACTGTATTGCTTAAATGTTAGATATGTTCCACAGGAAAATCTGCGATATAGTGGGGGCGTGATATCTGAAACACAATATATTGGGGGATCACTGTAATAGCACAATTGTTCTAGTTTTGATTGATCTGTAAAATTTTCCTCATAGTGATAGCTAAGAAGGCTACCTAGATGAGTGCTGCCTTTGATTACCATCCCAAATTAGAAAATGCTGGGACAGTTTGGAAAATGCAAATAAGAAAAAACGCAGTGATTCTTAAATTTACTTTGACTTATTTCATTGCAGACAGTATGAGCCCAAAATATGCCATGGTCTGTCTGGTCAACTTCTTTTCATTTGTTAATATACATCCATTTCTAGATTTTAGGCCTGCAACACATTCCAAAAAAAGTTTAGACGATAAACCATTTACCATTTTGCAATATTGACATTCCTTCTCAAAACTCTTAGATATTTTGGCACTGAGAATACCAAGTGATGAAGCAATTCACGTGTTTTTTTTTGTCCCATTCTTCCTGCAAACACGTCTTAAGGTGTGCAACAGTAAGGGATCATCGTTGTCTCATTTTTTGTTTCAAAATTCTCCACATATTGTATATTCGGGACAGAACAGGACTACAGGCAGGCCAGTCCAGTACCTGTACCCTCCTCTTCCACAGCCATGCCTTTGTAATGTGTGCAGAATGTGGTTTTGCATTGTCTTGGTGAAAAATGCATGGACATCGTCCTGAAGATAGCATTGTTTAAATTAAAAATTTCTCTGTACTTTTCTGCATTAATGTTGTCATCACAGAAGTATAAATTACCTTTGCCAAGGGCACTGACACAAACCCATACCTTGACAGACCCTGGCTTTTGGACATGTTGCTGACAACAGTCTGGATGGTCTTTTGTCTTTGGTACGAAGCACATGACATCCATTTCTTCCAATAAAAAGGTCTGGAATACAGATTTGTCTGACCACAATACGTTTCCTGTGTGATGGTCTATCCCAGATGCATCTGAACCACTTCTGGACATGGTTAACATAAGGTTTCATTTTTTGCATGGTAAAGTAAAATTTGAAAATGTAGCTGTCGTGCTTGACAAAGGTTTTCCAAAGACAAAGTTTCGCTTGTCCATGTGGTCTGAAGGATAGGAGATCACGGGTGTTCAGCTTAGGCTTGTGCCCTTACTCTTTATGCACTGAAATTCCACCAGATTCCTTGAATCATTAAATAATATTATGCACTATAGAGGGGGAAATATGTTAATCCCTTCCAATCTTCCTTTAATGAATATTGTTTTTAAACATTTCAATAAATTCCACATGAATTTGTTGAATGTAAATTTGATAAAGCATTCTTTTTTTTCTAGAGATGCAAGAACTTGGACACTATTATTAATAGTGTGCCACCATCTTAAATAGGAAATGACCAGTGACATGAAGTGGTCCATGCATTCATAAACAAACCATGCAAAAACATAAAAAATAGTTATACTAACACGTGAAGAGATAGAAATATTAGTGAGAATGACCAAAGATACACGTAGTAAAAATAACCCAGATCTTTGAGCCAAACTGTTCTTTTGTCCAAAATGAAAACACTTACCAGAACTCAAAAATCAGAAACTACATAATTTCTTAAAATGGGAAGTCAAAAAAAAATAGGATGTTTTAGAAAGCATATACACTAACTGCAAACACAGATACCCCAAAAATGCCAAAGCAGATTTTTATATTATCGCTTCAAGGATGTAGCAAGGGCTCCATAATAATAGTATGTTCATACATTTGTGCAGAGTGTGTTTTGTTTTCATCGTCCTGTTTACTATCCATTATGTGTGCATCAGTAAATGTTGTTCCCGTAAGTGCAGAGGGGAAGGATAATGGAGAAAGACAGCAACCCCGAGACGGAAATCACCTGTTAACTCACCAGATACATCTGGGACATTCTGTATTTAAAAAAGAGGAGCGAAGGCGAGGGGAGAGGCGATGAGAGAGAGAGAGGATAAAAATCGAGAGCAAAAGAAGATAATATAACCATCCATTTGATAACTCATCACTGCTGAATATTGCATTATTCCACTGCCTGCTTTTTCAATTACCGATCTTACATCACGACAGCCAGAGCTGAGAAACCCCAGGGTCCAAATTCATTGCCACAACTTTTACGGTGAGGTCATTTTGTTGTCAGGAGGAAGCACAATATCACTACAACCAGATTCAATACCGCCGGACTTTATTTTGGACACATTTTTCACCACATTTTCAATTGCTGTGTTTATCCAATCCATGTTTGTATTTATGTTACGTGCTTTTGTTTATTTTCGGAGGCAAGGGAGGGTTAATGTAAATATTTGTATATTCGTGTCTCATATAATAATTAGTCACTGGTGTTTTTGGGATAGTGGTGTTTTGTACGCACATATATATATATATAAGGCTGGTCTGGGTAAGGGGTTGGCCGTCACAAGGACATCATGACTGTTGAGAAAAATTCTGTTTAGTAATGTTTCATACACTATTCTAAAATGGTGACACCCATGAAAAATAAAACTGCTATGTCGGCATAATGCTAAAAATGTTCAACTTTTTCAATATGGCCCAAAAAAACTAATGTTACTGTAAATTTGTAACCCTTGAGTCTAAGTAAATGCAGAGTTTGTAAACATAGAATTTCCACAAAAAATAATAAAAACTTCTCATAGCAATGGAGCATCCATGCGATTCTAATAGAAAAAGCATAGTAGTGTGGACGAAGCCAGACTTTGTTACTATTCTGAAAATTTAAGGTAATTATGATGGCCCTACATTGAGATAGCTAGACATTGCTTCATTACCTGACTCTACATAGTTTGTAAAATCAACTGCCTTCATTAACTAAAGTGTCTTCTAATGGAAACAAACCACCACAGTGCTGAAACAAATAGACAAAAGAAATAAGACACACAATTAATAAAAAAACAACGATGACAGAAACAATATGCAAAATGCACTGGCACAAATGGAAAAAAATGCAACATGACAAAATATATCTTTCCAAAGAAAGTTAACCAAATAGTGTGTATGGCTACTTTTGTAGCAGAGAAGAACTGCAGCCAAACCTATATTACTACACATAATGTAGCAAGCCATTGTGACATGTCAAAAATGTGACTGTGCTACCATGTCATCATTATTTACTGACAGCAAGACAATAAATGAAAAAACAAGAAGCACAAAAACTGCAGAAAAACACACAACTCTGAGTTACACACTTCATAGAATCACCAGAAAGATTCACATCCCTAGTTTCCAATGGTAAACAACTTAGAAAGTTTGACTTTTTTCAAATAGCAAACACCCATTTGTCACAATTTGCTCCACACTGCCAGGACTGGTGCTGTGGCTTACCACTACCTATATTATGCTTGTTGTTTATCTTGACCCCTTAATTAAATAAGTGTCTATTCAGTTCTGAATTAGCGGGGCTGGGCCATCAAGGTAATTCAGGTCTCCCAGGTGCTGCAGTTACCTAAGAGACCTATTAGAGACTCCTGTCAGCCACTTGTGCCCCACTGCTGCATTAATCTGCCCTCACTCACTGGCCAGTTCCAATTTTGGTGCTTTTATTTGTGTCTTATTTGTTTAGAGTTTTTTTGTCTCTCATGAGATATTTTTAATTGTAGTGTTTGTCTTCTTCAGTAGCTTTGCTTAGGTAACTGCAAAATTCAGTTCAGTTACTGAAGGTATTGTCCTATTTTTGAGGCATTTTCTATTTAGGATTTTCTTAATCTCAAATTCTGCTTTTTATTCTGGGAAATGATTTTTAGATTTGTGAGTTTTAGTATAAATTCTTTTAGTACTTTATTCAACTATTCTTCGTTTTAGTTTTATATTGTTGATAATGTATTATTCATTTCTAAGTTTGGAATGAGTTGTTTGTTTAAATTATCTATTACCTTTGTATTTGTTTCAATTAAATTAGGTTAATTTATTATAATTGTTTTCTTTTGAGGAATTTTTCTTTTTATATTTTGTTTATCAGTTAAGAACATTTAATTACATACATACTGTAGTTGTTTCTGTTTGTGTGTGCATGTGTTTTTTTTAACCATAACACACACACACCTGAACAACTGGAAGACTGTTGAATGCATATACATATATAAATATGTACATACATTTGAGATCAAGTGAAAAAGCAAGTGCCACACCACCCCTTGCAGATACAATTCAAGGCAGAATAATTAAAGAGGATGGTCACTGCAGTATTGAATTGTCACAGAGCAGAATGTCAAGAGGACCATTAAATCTAGCACAGGAAGTTATAACATGACCCATTTTCTTACATGATCACCAATTGCATACTAAGTGCATTCCTGTGCTTCCTTGTAGAGTTTAGTTTATTGGGTTATTTAACGCAAACAACTGTTCACACCCACTTTATTCAGCTGTAGAGCGTAGGTGTACAGACTTAAAAATGAGTAAACTCATAGTTTTTGTCATTGAGGTGAAATGACTGTTTCCTTTTTGCACTGATACTGAATTTCTAATGTCCACAACATACATAAATTTTACTAATTGAGCTTCAGTAAAATATCTGCCCTGAAATTTGTATGTGTTGTTTCTGAAACTCATGAATGTTGCCATCATGCATGATCCTTTCTAACTAGGATTCTTTCTTATCTTTGAATATCTGTGAGTTATTCTCATCTATTGAATGAATGACCAAGAACAAATTGCTTTTCCTGGCACTGGGAAAGCTTGTGCAGGTGGATCAGTTTTTGAAGCTATGTCTAAAAGGCTTCCGAGGAAGTAGTGTCGCCACAACAGGAAGAGCAGGTGAGTCAGCAGACTAGCATTTACCTATCGGCCTTTTGTTTTCATGCACCTCTGTAACAAAGTGGCTTTTGATAGCCTCTCTCTCTATTGCTGACCCCCGTCAAGACTCCATTCTCTGTCAGCAGCCTTAATTAGCAGACAGAGTAAAGTAGTATTGTCAAAGGCTGCCAGAGACTTAGATCTTTAAGAAGGAGAAGAAAAAAAATGACAAGTTCTTTGAGGTCCTGTGAAGATACTGTAGGTATTTTTATCTTAAGCAGAGGAAAGAAAAAAATCGACAGTAAATTTTGTCATTATTTTAAGCGGCTTTAATCAAATGCCAGAGATATATATCTGTAGTGATATCTATTGTCTACCTTTGGTTATTCATGGTATTTTGCCTATGATGGTAATATTAATTTACGTTTATATCTCAATATATTGTATAGTTACAGATTTCTAGAAGTACCTTATGTGTATATCAGAGTTAATAAGTACTCTTATATTCATTGGAAGGGAATTTTTATTTTAAAGAGGCATTTCATTTTAGGAGAATCACAAGCTAGAGATTCTTTGTATTATTATCTGTAGAATATGCCTTATAATGGTTTCTTTTTAATTTAGTCATTACAATGTTATCTTAAATAAATAGAAAAAAGAATTTAACTTACATACTTTGTTTTAATAAGTTCTGAAAAGAAAGGACCTGCTTTTGTATAATTTGCATTGAAAATGTATTAAAACTTTTTTGTAGTCTGACAAAAAGATATTCATGCATTTATTTGCTGAATCCACTAAAAAGAGTAGAATCCTATCAAAGCAACATCAGATTCACTGCATTAACCATCCCTGGTTGGGACACCTGTCCATTTTAGAGCACACGTATTAACCTACTTCTCACTAACTCACCATTTAACCCAGCGTTTCTCAACCTTTAAGTATTTGCGACCCGAGTTTTCATAACAGTTTTAATCGCGCCCCCCCAACATTTTTTTGAAATGTAGATGCATATTTTATTATACCTACTTAACTTTTATCGACATTTATCTAACTCTATATTTTTTGTTCTAGTATCAGAATGTAGTTTAAGTTCATTTGTTTTAGTTTCAACAGATGTTTTTTTTTTTTTTATATTTTTGATTCTTGTTTTCTTTTTTTCACACCTTCGCGCCCCCTTTTTGTTACTTCACACCCCCTAGGGGGGTCCGCCTCACAGGTTGAGAACCACTGACTTAACCTAACAAGTCATCTTTTGGGATTTGGCAAAAACAAATGGAATACCTGAAGGACACACATGCATCCATCCATCCATCCATTATCCAACCCACTATATCCTAACTACATGGTCACAGGGGTCTGCTGGAGCCAGTCCCAGCCAACACAGGGCACAAGGCAGGACACAAACCCTGGGCAAGTACAGTGAAAATGTGTCACTTCACACACACTGTGACTGAGCTTGAACTTGAATTTTTTGCTGTTTTACAATACAATACAGAAAAAGCATAGAAAATGTTGTTGCCAATAATGATTTTGACCATCCTGTTGTCAAGCTGGATCCAGATGCTGGAGGATGATAGGTATTCGAATAAAAAATAAGTTATTTTTTGTAGGTGTTGTAGGTGAATCAGACTTGTGTATCTGGTCAGTTTCATTTGTAAATGGTGATGAGGGCGACAGGTGGCAGAGTTGGATTGACTTGTAACAACCGCAGTCATGCTCTGATGTCAACAAGTGCTGGAGTGAAGTCCAAACTCAGCCAAACCACTCTTTAATTTCTCAGCCATCCTCCACTCAAGCTCCCCAGTCTATGGACAAAAGCAAATGAACAAGTCAATGATAAAGGTTAAGTAAATGTAAAATACATATATTAGAAAACGATAAAATGTTACACACACACAGAATTCCCCAATGCAAATATTTACAGTGATAGAAAAGAAAAACATAAAACAGACTCCAACCTCCCTCTTCTTAACCATGAAACATAAATAATTACAAAACAAAGAACAAACATCCACATTCACTACCAAATGATGAAATAACAGTAGAAACACAGTGCAAATGGGGTCATTGCAAAATATGAATCAAAACAATCTCACCAGTAAACCCAGGTAGCAGTCTGAGAGCCACGGGTAGTGGAAGATGAAAAGTCCATAACTTTTCAACTCCATAAGATTTCTGCTTTCTGTAACTAGAGGAAATGTGCTGATTTGTTGTTCCTTTCAGTTAAATGATAGCATCACTAATATGTTAAATCCAAGTCTATTCTGATACCTCCTTTTCTCTCCTTCCCTTAAAATACATTGTTCTTTCTTGTAATACATACAACTCGAAACCTGACAACACAAAATCTCCAACCTCCAAAATAGATCAAGCATTGTTATTGGATATGTACTTGTGGTTTACAGAGAAGGTCAGACAAACACAACACGTATAAACACTGAGCAAACACAACTGACATTTTATGTATCCCCGCCACAGACTCCCCCAGGACCCATTTGTAATACCAGGAGAGCCCTGATGCCATGAAGCAGTACGCAACACCCTTCTCAATCACTTCCAGCTGAGTCAATTGTGCATTTCCTCTCTGTGTTGTTATAATCCACAATTATACTTTTTCTTGAAGCTTTAAAATTAACATCTTTTCTAGGTGTTTTCTGGCACAGATAATCTATTATTGACATCTGTTTAAAGGTTTATATCTGTTAATGTTATTTCTGGCATTTCTTTTTCCAATGGGTACTGCCATTTTGAAGGTTTTGCAATACTTGTTACCATGGTAACACATCCATTGGGATGTGTTGCATTGGGACAATGTGGTGATGTCATCATCAGTGTGACTATGTAAAGGTCACCCCTTACAGCTCCAGTTAATCCAAGATTGAATTATTTTCAAACTGTGGGCTTTCTTTTGTGAAATTCTTTGATTTTGGGTTAGCGTTTTTGGTTTTGTTGTTTCTCACTTTGATCTCTGGTTATGACTTTTGCAGCATTCATTTTTATCTCATCTGCTCTCCTTATCCTTTCTCATAAAAGTTTTCTGACTTTCATTACTAGGTCAGAACAAGTGCTACAAAAGCAACACCTCAAGTTTCGGGCAATACAAGATAAATTAATAAGGGACATATTGCTCAACAAAAACCTTGCGAAGAGTTGCAGTTCTGTGTGTTTAGAATAAATGATTCATTCACTTTAATATTTTTCATTTTGTACCAGTTAATAAATTCTATTGTCTGTGTCTCTTATAGTGCAGTTATATCCTTTCTGTTATACAGATAACTGAATGTATTTTTCATGACGGTTCTTCACAAATGAAAATTCTCTATTCTTTCCTTTCTTTTGACTTTTTAGAGTTGCTTCTCATTATATAAAACATTTTACTGCTTCTGTGCACTTTCTCTATAATCCGCATTAAAATGTGTTCACTTTTCTTTTCAGATGAAAATCTTACCTTTTGTGATTCTTTTAAATGTAACTACCCTCAAGATGGCAGTTTGGACTTCACTCTTAAACATGGATTTTCTCTGGGTACTACAGTTTCTTCAAACATGTTTGCCCCTCTACAACATGTTTATAAAATCAGTGTAGTTGTAGTCTATGCCTTAATTTTGTCCTACGACCTCTATGCCAGCAGGGAAATTTGTTTTCTGATTGTGGTGTCATCATGAAGCCAGTCTTCCTCTGGTATCACCTAAATTACCACCAAGCAATTTAGTAATGGGCACGATGGCACAGTAGTTGCACTGCTACCTCGCAGTATGAAGATCTGTGTTTGTGTCTGCATAGGTTTCCTGGGGATGCTCCGGTTTCCTCCCACTGTCCAAAGGCATGCAGGTTAGGTGTACTGGCAATTCCAAATTGACCTTGGTGTGGATAGGTGTGTGTTTGCCCTATGATGTACTGACACTCTGTCCAGGGTATGTTACTGTTTTGTACCCTACTCCGGCTAGGACTGGCTGTAGCCTAATCCCCCCACACACCTAGTCTGGATTAAGTGGGTTAGAAAATGATATGACAATATAATAATGGCTGAAAAATACATGGCAGAGGAGGATGATGCCCACAGTATTTTTATTTTCATATTGTGGTTTGGGTTGGCTACACATATTTGTTTTCTTTTTTTAGCTATTATGGATTGTTTTTATTCTCCACATTGGACATTGGTTTCTATCACCTTATTCATTGTTAATTATGGAACTGCACTGCACTTTATGAATATAATCACTATGCACCTTGCACTTTCCCTTGCTGTATGTGTGGCTGTCCTCATTGCTCAGTCTGTTTTGATTATGTTACCAACACTTCTGGGGATTAAGTTTCCAGGGACTGTGGAGCTAACCCAGACCATCACACTTTACCTGCACAGCTCCTATGTATCCCCCTCTTCTAGTTCTCTTTATCCAATGGAAAGTAGCATCCAAGCAAAGGGTGGCTTTCACTTTGCATCTGTTTCTTAAGAAACAGCTTCAGAAAATTGATGTATTTTATTCTTTCCAGATTTTTAACTTAATATTGTATATTATCTTTTAGTTTCCATGAATGTGCACATTTTTCTCTATGTTGGGAAAATCCATTTACAAAGATTCCCTGTCTACAGCTTGCTAATTCAGATAGTATAGTGATTTGAGGACAGAAGTATGAAAGTCAGGGTTTCGATATTCCAGTAACTGTGTGATGTCTGGATTGCCTGCAGCTGGCATACTCCTTTAGTACAGATTGACTAATAGATTTAAGCTGAACAGGACACATAGAGCAAGGGATGGTGCAAAGGGCTTAGTGCTTTTATTTCTATAAAAAAGTGTAAAACGAAACAAAAACTGCAGTGCAGATCTTCCATAAATAAATAAATACTCCTTGATATAAGCAGTGTTCAAGTTGTGGTTAAAGTCAACAATAAATTATCAGAGTACAGTTAAAATCAAGGTTAAATTAGGGTCAGGATCCATCCATTAAACACCATTTAAAAAACTTTGGTACATCCCTTTAAACTGACTTCTCCTCTGCTTACCCTTTAAAGTCTTCTTCACAAGAGGAGAGGTCCACTGGCAAAAGCATTCACACTCCAGTTTGGCTCATGTCCATGCCACCATCCCTTGACATTCATCAGAGAACCCTGCAAGCCCTGACCTCTTCTTATGTTGCCAACCCTCACCATTGAGCAGGAGTCTGTGGAGCAGTTGATCGCTCCTGCTCCTTGGGATCTTAGCAGGAGTGACCCTACCTGGTGGACACCATCCACTCCCTCCACTCTGGGTCACTACCATACTGCTTGCCTCCAACCTATTGTACCTGCCTGCTTAACCATGATCCATCCTCTTAATCTTCCTTTTACTTTCCATATAAACTCGAACTCGTCAATTTTTGCTTTCTCTCTCTTGATCTCTCTCTCTGTCCAACTCAGACTCCTTTTATACTTCAGTGGCTGCAGAGGTCTTAATTGCGGACTCCAAAGTGCTTATGGGGAAATCAGAAAAACTGCTTATGTCTGTAAATGAATGTGGGCTTAGCCAATTCCCTCATCAATATCTGCTTGCCCACACTACCATGTGCACCTACACCTGCTTGATGCCTGAGGACACTGTTTTTGCATAAAAAAATGTCAAACCTCCACAGACCTTTACACAAACTGTAAAACCTTATACAATCTGTACCATTCATACTTACAGAAAGGTTAGTTTTAACATTCTCATCATGAGATTATAGCTTTTCTCTGCAACACACTGATTCATCTGACCATGAATTCTTTATTCTGGTCAAGTGTAACACATATTTAGGGCTAATTTTCTCTTCTGAATTGTAGACAGATGTTCTCATGGTCTAAAACTAATGTTGAAAAATGTCGGAACTTTGATGATGGTCTGGGACGTAGTGCTAAAGAATGGTACCACTCATTTCAGTTACTGTTAACACTTGTGACTTTAATTAGTTTAACAGATTTAGAAAAGTTGTGCAGCATCTGTTACACAAATCTTGTCTAAAAGTAATAATCATTTTGTCATAAATCTGCCCTTATTTCATAACAAGGGGTTAACAAGCCATGTTCACTTGATAACTTTCACTATGTTATTCCATTATGCTGCCAACACATGCAGAAGCATACAGACAAGTACTCTTCCAGTGGTTTCTGCAAAAGTAAGTCTTGGTAAATATGCTTTTTACCATTTTTTTTATGAAATATGATAAAACATTAAAGATTTATGCACTATAAATAATATTAATGAACTAACATATTGTTTTAATAAACTATATTTTAGTTAATTGTGTTTGTATTATACATGGTACATCTTGAAATCACTATAAATCCAAGCTGAGTCCTTTTCCCTTAATGTAATGTAACAGGGTTCCAGAGACAATGCTCATGTAATATAAACGTTTCAAAGGATTTCATTCATCCCTCCATTTTTCATTAATAAATTGTAAACCTGGCCACTCAGCCTTCTTCTTTTCTTCATTGGTCATATCAAATACTCATAAGGGATGCAGCCAAGTTCAGAAAGCAATTATGAGTAAATGACTGAGAGTCATGTTTCAGATTCAGTGAAACATTAACGCATAAGTGTTTTTACTGCTACTGAAGATAAGCACTTATTGAAATTTCTGGTGAAAGAATACAAAACCAACAATATTTAGTTACAACATCAGTTGTACTAAATATGAAATATTAACTTTACATTTTCAGAAATATGATGCTGTGATGATAGATGTTGTCTTTTAAGGTACTGTTTCTTAGGATTTAAGGTACTAACATTTTTACATCATATGATTTTTATAAATGTAACTTTATGAAATCATGTATACATTTTGCCACACTATTAAAAAAAGAACATCTGCCAGTGTCACTAATCAACCAAATCTCTGGAGTTAGAATGCTATTTTTATCATCAGGATAAATGTTATCTCTTGTAATTCCTCTGGTCATGTTTAATTGTAGGCAGAGCATCGTGGTGCAGTGGTAGTGCATAGAGTTCACATCTCTCTGTCCTCAGTTTGTAGAATTTGTATGTTCTTCATATGTTTCCTCCCATTGTCCAAAAACATACTGGTTAGGTGAATTGACCATATTGTGTGCTTCTGGGTGTGGGTGTTTGCACTGTGAAGGAATGGTACCCTGTCCGGGGTTTGTTCTTGCCCTGTGCTAGGTGGTATGGGCTTCAGCACCCATCTCGACCAATTAATGGATTAAGCAGGTTAGAAAATGACATGACATGTTTAATTATCTAAAACTCCAGTTTTGTTGTTTACCCAAACAGCAAATGCAATGGTTTTGCCTTCTACGATTTTTTATTATTTTTTCCATTTAATTTCTCTTCAAATGCATTATATATAAAATAAATAATATAATTGGATGGTTGTTTGCCATGAATGCAGTTTTATCTTATTTTTCATGGGCAATACACAAGTCACACTACAGTAGTCCACTGACACAAGTAAATCATTAAAACTGTTGTCAAACGTCCTTGAATAGCAGCCATGTTTAAGGCCTGGTGGAAAGCTAATACCTTCAAACTGGACAGCTTCACCTTATATGTTTTTGTCCTATTTGGCACACACTTCCACTAAAATAATATCAGATTATTTCTTTTCAAGTTTAGGCACTGAAAGGGAATACTCTGTATAAAACATACTCTTAGGAAGACTTCCAAAATCCATTTTAAATGTTCCATTCTCTATTAACAATACTATGGGTACAGTGTTTACAAGGGAAAATTTGACTGCAATTAACATATTTTTTCTAAGCCTTTACTGATAAATAACTGAAGTACCACTTTTAAAATAATTGGTTTCATAAGAACTATAATTCACATTGAACAGACGATTCCTCTTTAACCTGTAAATGCTTTTGGAAGCAGGGAATGAATTATCATTCCATTTGCTGTAATACAGTTTTATATAGAATGCAACCTATATATATATATATATATATATATATATATATATATATATATATATATATATATATATATATATATATATATATATATATATACACACAGTGGTGTGAAAAACTATTTGCCCCCTTCCTGATTTCTTATTCTTTTGCATGTTTGTCACACAAAATGTTTCTGATCATCAAACACATTTAACCATTGGTCAAATATAACACAAGTAAACACAAAATGCAGTTTTTAAATGATGGTTTTTATTATTTAGGGAGAAAAAAAATCCAAACCTACATGGCCCTGTGTGAAAAAGTAATTGCCCCCTTGTTAAAAAATAACCTAACTGGTGTATCACACCTGAGTTCAATTTCCGTAGCCACCCCCCAGGCCTGATTTCTGCCACACCTGTTTCAATCAAGAAATCACTTAAATAGGAGCTGCCTGACACAGAAGTAGACCAAAAGCACCTCAAAAGCTAGACATCATGCCAAGATCCAAAGAAATTCAGGAACAAATGAGAACAGAAGTAATTGAGGTCTATCAGTCTGGTAAAGGTTATAAAGCCATTTCTAAAGCTTTGGGACTCCAGCGAACCACAGTGAGAGCCATTATCCACAAATGGCAAAAACATGGAACAGTGGTGAACCTTCCCAGGAGTGGCCGGCCAACCAAAATTACCCCAAGAGCACAGAGACGACTCATCCGAGAGGTCACAAAAGACCCCAGCCTCACTTGCCTCAATTAAGGTCAGTGTTCACAACTCCACCATAAGAAAGAGACTGGGCAAAAACGGCCTGCATGGCAGATTTCCAAGACGCAAACCACTGTTAAGCAAAAGAACATTAGGGCTCATCTCAATTTTGCTAAGAAACATCTCAATGATTGCCAAGACTTTTGGGAAAATACCTTGTGGACTGATGAGACAAGAGTTGAACTTTTTGGAAGGCAAATGTCCCGTTACATCTGGAGTAAAAGGAACACAGCATTTTAGAAAAAGAACATCATACCAACAGTAAAATATGGTGGTGGTAGTGTGATGGTCTGGGGTTGTTTTGCTGCTTCAGGACCTGGAAGGGTTGCTGTGATAGATGGAACCATGAATTCTACTGTCTACCAAAAAATCCTGAAGGAGAATGTCCGGCCATCTGTTCGTCAACTCAAGCTGAAGCGATCTTGGGTGCTGCAACAGGACAATGACCCAAAACACACCAGCAAATCCACCTCTGAATGGCTGAAGAAAAACAAAATGAAGACTTTGGAGTGGCCTAGTCAAAGTCCTGACCTGAATCCAATTGAGATGATATGGCATGACCTTAAAAAGGCGGTTCATGCTAGTGTCACAAGAACGAGACATTGACAGATAAAGAGTTGGGGCAGCCACCCGTATATTGTGGTATCCTGGCTGCAAAAGTCGTTTTCTTTCAACAAAATACAGAGCACTGAAGTGCACACAACCGAGTCCAAAACAAGACTAAAGAAACAAAGGAAAAGGGGCAGGTTTTAAAGGGGGAGACAGGAAGTGAGGTCGATGGATCCGGCACGTGGTCTTCCACCATTGGCTCAGAGCGGAGGTGACATCAGAGGGACTGGAGCTGGTGTGGCCGACTTCCATTGGCTCAGTCCCGGAAGTGATGTCAGGTGATCCAGGTGAAATCCCCCGGGGATGGTCTACAGGCAAGGGAGAAAAGAGTCAGTGCACTCTGCCACACCCCGCATGCCTCGAACTGCCTTCACTCAAGCCCTTTAGCTGCCTCCCATGCGCACGTGTGTGACAAGGCCCCCCCCTTAGCCCAGACCCGACGGGTCGGGCGACCCTAACCGAGAGGTCGTGAACCCGAGAAAGAGCATCAGCGTTGGCGTGGAGAGCGCCCCGACGATGAACGAGCGAAAACTTGTACGGCTGCAGGTCAAGAAACCACCGGGTGACCCGCGGATTCGACTCCTTGTGGAGGGCCATCCACTGTAGGGGTGCATGGTCCGTGACAAGGGTGAATTCCCGGCCCAACAGGTAGTACCTCAGCTGAGTAATCGCCCATTTAATCGCCAGAGCCTCCCTCTCCACCGCAGCATACCTGGTCTCCGGTCCAACAGTTTCCGCTCAGGAACATGATGGGGTGCTCCACACCATCGACGCTTTGGCTCAGCACGGCGCCCAGGCCTGTGTCCGAAGCGTCCGTCTGGAGGATGAAAGGCAAAGAAAAGTTAGGTGCCATCAAAACAGGTGTGGACGTAAGGGCCTGCTTTAAGTCACTAAATGCAGCGCCTGTTTTTTCAGTCCATACCACAATGTTCGGGGCCCTCTTCTTTGTTAAATCCGTCAAGGCGCCGCTCTCTCCAAAACCGGGTACAAACCGGCGGTAGTACCCGCTAACCCGAAAGGCTTGGACTTGCCGCTTGGTTCATGGACGGGCCATTTCAGAATGGCATCAATTTTGGAGCACTGTGGCCTTACGGTACCCGACCCACCAGGTAGCCTAAATATTTGGCTCGCTTAATCCAAGAAGCATTTCTTGGGATTAATCCGAGCCCGCCTCACCAAGTGTCCGTAATACCGCTTGGACATGCTGTAGGTGTTCCTTCCATGTGCTGGAATAGATGACCACGTCATCCAGGTAGGCAGCACTGTATGAGTTATGAGGCCGAAGCACTTTGTCCACCAGACGCTGAAAGGTTGCTGGAGCCCGTGTAACCCAAATGGAAGGACACGATACTGCCAGTGTCCGCTAGGGGTACTAAACGCGTTTTTCCTTCGGAGTCCGTTAAAGGAACCTGCCAGTACCCTTTCGTCATGTCAAGTGTGGTCAGGTATTGAGCCTGTCCAAGCCTCTCGAGGAGGTCGTCCACGCGTGGCATTGGATAAGCATCAAATTGGGAGACTTGATTGCCGACGGAAGTCATTGCAGAACCTCCAACTTCCGTCAGGCTTACCGACGAGCACAATGGGGCTGGACCAGGGACTATAACTTTCCTCAATCACACCTAGCTCCAGCATGCGCTTGATCTCAAGCTCCACTTCAGCCTTTTTTGCCTCGGGAAGACGATACGGGCGTTCTCGGACAACAACCCCGGGCTCTGTCACGATGTTGTGCTCAATCAGAGAGGTCCTTCCGGGTTCTCACTGACTACCTCCCAACGGTCCGGATAACTGTTTCCAGCTCCTGCCGCTGTCTGGGACTTAAGTCCGTGCCGAAGTTAAGGTCGTGTGTGTGAGCGAAGAGTGAGCGGGCTGGCCGGAGGAGGGATCGGGGTCCCTGTCCTTCCACGGTTTCAGCAGGTTCACATGATAAACCCGCTCCTTTGGCCGGCGATTGGGTTGACTCACCAAATAGTCGACCAGTCCCTTCCTCTCCTTAACCGTAGGGGCCCTGCCAGTGGGCAAGCAATTTAGAGTGGGAGGTAGGCACTAGGACCATGACCCGATCTCCGGGCGGAACTCCCAAGAGACGTGCGCGGTTGTAGTACCGGCCTGTGCTGCTTGAGCCTCCTCCATGTGACTTTTAAGGACAGGCGAATTTTTCCAAATCTATCGCGTAACTGCGCGATATATTCCAGTATGTTTGTGGAGGGAAGAGCCTCTTCTTCCCAGCCTTCTTTCAAAATATCTAATATGCCCCGAGGTTGTCGCCCGTATAGTAGTTCAAAGGGGAGAACCCCGTGGAGGCTTGTGGGACTTCCGATAGGCAAAAGGACGAGGGGAGGAGCTGATCCCAGTTCCTTCCATCCTCGCTGACCACCTTACGCAGCATTTGCTTGAGAGTTTGATTAAACCTCTCTACTAATCCGTCGGTTTGAGGATGATACACGAGGTCTTTAAATGCTTTATTTTCAGTAATCTGGCAGTCTCCTTGAACGTTTCCGAGGTGAAGGGGGTCCCCTGGTCTGTCAAGACTTCTTTGGGGATCCCCACGCGAATACCCCTAGTAATTCCCGTGCGATGGCTTTAGAGGTAGCTGAGCGCAACGGAACAGCTTCGGGGTATCGTGTAGCGTAATCCACGAGGACTAAAATGTACTTGTGTCCTCGGGCTGAGGGCTCCAGGGTCCCACCAGGTCGACCCGATTCTGTGGAAGGGAACGCCAATCAGTGGAATAGGAATGAGAGGAGCACGGTCCCTCCTAGGAATTTGTCGCAGTTGACACTCCGGGCAGGAAGCGCAAAAGCGACGAACCTCCTCATTAATTCCTGGCCAGTAGAAACGGAGCTTGATCCGCTCCAGAGTTTTTTCGGTGCCCAGGTGGCCACCTAGGAGGTGGGCGTGTGCTAGCTCACAGACCTGCCGCCGGAAGGTACGGCACTAGCAGCAGCCTCGTCTCCTGCCCGTCATGCATTGCTACACGGTAAAGGAGGTCATTATCTAGCACAAAGTAGGGGCCCTGTGGCATCGACTGATTAGTGCGCTGGCCATTGACAAGGACCACTGCATTTTTTACAAACTTCAGGGAGTCATCATTCCATTGCTCCTCTAAAAGAAGCCGGCGTTTCTTTAAATTGGAACCGCAACACGGAGAGAGGGTCAGCGTCGACCTCAATGGGCGTGGTTTCCTCCCGCTCCGCCGCGGCGTTGGTGGATGACGTGTTAGCCCGCGACGGCCCGGGAGTTGCCACGTCAGTCAGGGCGACTGCTTCGTCTCTCTCTGCCGGCTGATTACACGGCGTGGAGGCAGCTTGAGACGGGTTATCTCCGCCCATAACGAGGCCCAAATTAACCCCGGAGTGGTATGTGTCTCACCGCTTTTGATTTTAGACCAGTCCGCCCTAGTATCACCGGGTGTGGAGGATCAGGTAGGACGGCTACGGTGAGCTTACGAACTGACCCTCCGTAACTGATGACAACAGCGGCGGACCTGTACCAGCGGATGTCTCCGTGGACACAGGTTATACCGGTCTTAAATTTAGCCACTGTTGCGGTTGCACAAAGCGGCGGGCAACAATTGAAATGTTGCTGTCGGAGTCGAACAAACCTGTGGTCTTGTGTCCGTTGACGATCACCACGCCAGTATGTGGGACCGCCAACGGATTAGCCAGAGCACACCAACCCTCCTCACCCTCCACCTGCATTCCTCCTTGCCTCCAAGCGGTTTGCGCCCAGCCGCCTGGACGCCAATACGGGCTCGGATTGTACAGGGTGGGGCTAGGTCTTGGAACATACCCCGGCTGAGTTTGACATGAGGACGGTTCTGCTCCCCTAGAGTGTGAGGCCGCCCTCTGCGTCTCCATAAGCTCTATGAGCTCAGCCATGTTCTTGAACCGCTCGCCCCAAACCGGCTGGGTGAAGCCACGGGGAAGCGCTTCCAGGAGCAGATAGCAAGCTACCTGCTCTATTATTTGGTAGGGCGTGTTTTCAAATGGCCGTAGCCAATGCCCTACCATTGCCCATAAGGACCAGGCTTGTTTGTTGGTTGGCCGTTCAGGGTCCAACCTCCATGTTTTATTTTATTCACCTGCCAGTCTGGGGCACCCCTAGGTGGTAAATGGGGCTTTGGTTTCGCAGGGAGGCAGGCACTCTCCCCCAAGAGAGCATACTGAGTCCCTTTTGCCTCCCCCTCCAGGGCAGCCCAATTCTGTGAGCCCCACCCGCACACTCCCTGGCCACTCCAGATGGGCTAGTTATGAGTGCCGGGAGCGGAGCCCGCACCGGGTCACGCCGACCACGGGCACCCTCCCGCCTGAATACTCGCCCCGCACGCCTCCCACCTGGGTATATTGCAGGTCCTGTCCCCTTCTCCTCCGGGACTTCTCCATCCTGCCGACTACGCCACTGTCACAAGAACGAGACATTGACAGATAAAGAGTTGGGGCAGCCACCCGTATATTGTGGTATCCTGGCTGCAAAAGTCGTTTTTCTTTAACAAAATACAGAGCACTGAAGTGCACACAACCGAGTCCAAAACAAGACTAAAGAAACAAAGGAAAAGGGGCAGGTTTTAAAGGGGGAGACAGGAAGTGAGGTCGTATGGATCCGCACGTGGTCTTCCACCATTGGCTCAGAGCGGAGGTGACATCAGAGGGACTGGAGCTGGTGTGGCCGACTTCCATTGGCTCAGTCCCGGAAGTGATGTCAGGTGATCCAGGTGAAATCCCCCGGGGATGGTCTACAGGCAAGGGAGAAAAAGAGTCAGTGCACTCTGCCACACCCCGGCATGCCTCCGAACTGCCTTCACTCAAGCCCTTTAGCTGCCTCCCATGCGCACGTGTGTGACACTAGAAAACCCTCAAATAAAGCTGAATTACAACAATTCTGCAAAGATGAGTGGGCCAAAATTCCTCCAGAGCGCTGTAAAAGACTCATTGCAAGTTATCGCAAACGCTTGATTGCAGTTTTTGCTGCTAAGGGTGGCCCAACCAGTTATTAAGTTCAGGGGGCAATTACTTTTTCACACAGGGCCATGTGCCCGACCCGGCACAGATTCACACTAAGGCATGTGTAAATTGAACAGAAATCTTTTTATTTTCTCTTCACCCGTCGGTGCACATCTTCCCCGTGTCCCACAGGCCCAACACAGTCCCAAACACTTAAACACAATTCAAACACTCTTCCCCTTTGGGGCACGTCTTCCCCGTGAACCCCACAGGTATAATACAGTCCCAAAGCACCTTACTTTAAACACAGCAATCCTTCCGCTGGCACTACCACTCCTCTCAGGCAACCTCGTCCTCTTCCTCCCGATTCTGGCCCAGAGTGGTGGTTGCTGGCTCCTTTTATGGCACTCCCGGGAGTGCTCCTGGTGCTTGCTCACCTGTTCCCAATTGCACTCCTGTGTGGGGCCGATGATTAAACCAGCTGGGCTTAACTATCTCTGCCTTGCCTCCTGTCGGCCATCCCGGGTCCCCACAGGGTTGGGGAGATCTCCAATTTCTCATGAAACCCTGCAGGAAACTGAGTCATCATCAACCAGGGAGGCTGCGTCCCGGGGGAGGTACTGAGAAGTCCATGGCTGCTCCCCCGGACCATGGGACCTGGCTGTCCATTACAATATATATACTGTACGTTCATAGCATCTGTGTTCTGAGCCTCGATCTCATTGTATGGGTGGTTACCTACCAGGTAACGCATGTGGTTAGTCTACCAGTCGGCAAACATCCGCCACGGGGCCCTCTTCAGTTGCGAGAAGCAGATCATAGAATGTTACATAGTTTACTGTCAAATAATGCAAAGAGTACGTGACATGTGTTTCGCCCTTATTTGGGCTCATCAGGCGTACACACTCCACTGCTCCCCTTGCAGATATCGAACCTTGGATGTCAGCGTCAGTGACAAAGTCCCTTTATGCTGCACCACGTCGTGTAGTTCATTTATTTGACAGCCTGTAGATCGGAGTAATTACGTGATCAAAGATGGTAAAGTGGAAAGTGGACAGGAAGGGGTGGGTCCAGAGGCACAGAAACCAGATGTGATGTCGCATAAATCAGATGTGACATCTGCTCAGAAGTTCAGTCTGCTGGTCTGCAGAGGGAAAACAGAGAAAGAATTAGTGCATAGCACCACTGTCTAGAATATATTAATACAACATATTAAATTAATAACAATTCATTAATTCATATGTGTAAGTGTTGAATGTTGCACAGAGAAGTACAAAGTGCTGACATCCAGTGATACCTTGAGTTAATCTGCAAATGAGAATTGTCATAAATTAAAAACACATATTGGCAGATATAAAGCAGCTACTATCTTAAGTTCAAGTTAAACTATACTACTAAAAACAGAAGGTAAAATATTTTCACTTAAACAAAAAATACAAGGATGAAGTCAGTGCAATGCCAGTTTTATTTGATATTTGGATTAATGGAAACTTAATTTATGGAAAATGAGCTGTAAAATATATTTCAGCTTATCTAGCAACTGCCCTGTGTACCTTAATGTGTGCTATAAGGGGTAAGCAGTGATGCAGGGAGAGATATATCATCATCTGATGTAAGCCCAAGATAAGAGATAAGAGAGACTATTCACAGACAGAGTGTTTGTTTCTTACAACTTACAGCAGCATCTCTAAGGTGGTAAGCAGAATTGAGGAGGGACAGCTTGGTTACTGGAGGGTTGGCCTCCTGTTTTGCACCAGCAAAAGAGAGTCACATACAATATATTGTGTTGCACAGGCAGCGTACTTTTAGGTGTATGGCTAAGCTACTGCCTAGAATTTGAGGGCATTCAGTTGTCATTATCCAATTATGAACAAATGACATAGATAAGATTAGTGTCCAGCTGTGTAGGAAAAACTGAAAAGATACAATATGGTGAAAAGCTCTGAAGCAGAATTACTAAGATAGTCTTCTTGTCTGTTCTGTTTAAGCCACAGGCCACTTCCATGTAAGACTGTCATCATGGAGGTTTAAAGCATGACATATCTTTAACGGACATTAAGGCCATTTGGAGACAGCTTTTGTATCACTAGGAAAGGTTGCATTTGAAACAGAGGGTCATTGATGCATTGGAAAGGTGTAAGAGCAATGGAGTTTTGGTTTGTTCAGAAGAAAAAATGAAAAGAAGGTGGACAAGAAGTTTGTGATAGTGGCGGCAACTGTAATATTAATGAATATTTACAAAAGCGAAAAGTATTATGCATGGTATTAAAATAACTGAAAAAAAGACAAAAATTGATTATAAATAAAGCAATTGAATTAGAGTTGTGCGGTATATTTGCTCATGAATAAGTTATTTTAGGAACAGAAACTTTGTTGAATCTTAGACAATGGCCTAGGGTTAAAACAAGACTAATTTTTTAGGAAAGATTTCCAAGCTTAAGAATCGACAACACACAGCTGTTCCAGAGATAACAGTGACTAATATGTAGTATATATGCATGTATATAAATATATATGTTTCAGAAATCAATGCATAACTGGAGAAATTCCTAATGAGTGGAATTGTTGGCCAATTGTATAGAATGATGATCAAGCCAGCCCTAACTGTCTCTCTATTATAATAAAAAAATCCTGGGATGAGACTTTCACGTCCCGCGAGATAAGACTGTGCCAAGAGATTTAACCATGCCTGGAGCCGGAAATAAAAGACAAAGAGTAGATGACAAAGTAGAACGTTGTATAGAATTAAAAAATGTTGCCGCGATGCACATGCAGAGCAGGTTAGAGGTAATGAAAGTAAGAAAATTCGAAAGTCTCAAAAAAATGATAGTAAAGATTGCATTAGCTCAAACAAATAGAAATTATTATTCGGTGAAATAACAGAACAACGAAAAGAGATTGAATATATTGTTCGGATTTAAACTTTAAGTCGGAGACTTGTAGACTATCTAATTTGTCCTGCCATCAGGGAAAAGTAATGTTTCTTCCCAATGGCATATCCACGAGAATGAAAAGATTTGTTGTTTGGTGATAGTGAAATCCACATAAGTGAGTGGCAGAGATGCGAAGTGGCTGGCACGTAGCGCAGGCCAGATGGTGAGTGAAGCGAGAAGGGGGCAAAGTCCCCTAGTAATAAATAAATAAAATGAAATTAAATAAATAAATAAGAAAAGCTTTCAGAAGCCTTAAAAGGAACAGAAGATTAAGCTAACTTTGAGGGAGTAGCAAAAAAAATCAAAGCCACAGTAACAAGCCAAGGTGAAATCAAGTATCTAAACCAAAAAAAAAAGAATTAAAAATTAGAACAAAAAAGTCTAAAACCAGAACCAAACTTTAAGAAAATTAATAAACAATCTATTTTTTTCTTTTTGATTTTTATTCTAAAACTAGAATGACTAAAATGTGGTGTTGTCAACTTTTAAAGAATTACAGAAATAATGTCATGCATAACAAGATTTTGTGGGGAAACTCATGATAGGTTAATAACTGGGCATAGAATGGGAAACATAATAGTAAATGAAAATAAAAAAACAAAATGAAACTCAAATCATGACACTGGTACTCACTGAGAGGTTAGAATGACAACCAGTTATCAAAACCAAAATAGATTTGGATGTTGGAAATTGCAGCTGGAAAAAATGCTTGAATTTTATGAGGAAGTAAATTTGTAGTATTATGTAGTAGGCTGTGTGGAGCACAACTCAGGAGACTTTATTTTTATCCATAAAATATACTTGTGATTCTTGAATACTGTGAGCAATCTCTGTATTACAAAAAGGAAAAACAACACTTGTGAAAGCCAAGAGAAGAGCTACTAGAATAAATCAAGGACTGTGATGTAACACAAAGCATAAAATGTAAGTGTGGAAATGCCTCATCATTTGTACCCAATAAGAATGTACAGAATGCTTTGGTGTTATAGATATTTCACTTTTCCCTGTATGTTTCAGCATTACATAATGAGCATGTGGGGTCATATGTTTTTAAGATGGTTTCTTGTCCATGGATAAAACACCACACATTCTCGTGAACGTTGGAATCCAAGGATGAATATAATGATGAAAAGATTTTGTCATTTTATTAGACTGCCCATCACAATCTTATATAACACCAAGGAGAAGGGGGTGAGGCCATTTGGTCTAGTTTTCCAGGACTGTGACCTTGTCTCACTTTGTTTACGACTTTGCATTGTAACTGATCATGGATTTTTCATAGAGATTTTTTTTCCAGGGATGCTGCTAACTGGAGTTTTGTTTTCCTGTCCTCAGTTGTCAACTGGTCATATTACAACAATAATATTAAAGGTGATGTATTGTTAAGATCCATTTATGTTAATCAGTCTGAAATTGCTTGTTTCACTACTTGTTTCAGCTCATCTGTATTCTTTTGTGTATTAATTTTATAATTTGTCAACTTTGTCATTTTTATTTCCCTTGTAACCTTGTTGCAGCTTTATGAGCCTGTACTCAGTGAAGAACACTACGCAAAATTAAATTAAATTGAATATATTATGAAATTAATTTTGTTTAAAATTAAAGAAATAGATTACTACAATATCAAACACTTTATCATACTATAATTCATTTCTCACAAAAAGCACCCATTACATTCGGGAAACATTATACAGCATATAAAAGTAGTCCTAGGTGTGATTCTCATGCTCATGTGTTCATGAGGAATTTGCAAATTCTCCTAGCCTCTGGGTACGTATTTCTCTAGGTACTCTGATTTTCTTCTCAAATTTCCAAATTATGTGTATTTTAGGTTATTTGCCAATTCCACGTTGGCCTTGTATGAGTGGACTCTGAGATAGACTGACACCATTACTGTCTATGCATACAACCTAGCTATTCCCTCCTGCAATCTAACTGAATATACCTCTGATTAATTATTGATTAAGTGATAATTAATTTGATAATTGATTTGATAAGGTGCCACATGAGAGGTTGGGCATCAAGTTAAAAGAAGTGGGAGTTCAGAGTGATGTTTTTAGATGGGTGCAGAATTGGCTCAAACACAGGAAGCAGAGGGTGATGGTGCGAGGAACCTCATCAGAACTGGCCGATGTTAAGAGTGGTGTTCCACAGGGTCAGTGCTAGGGCCACTGCTATTTTAATATATATAAATGATTTAGATAGGAATATAAGTAACAAGCTGGTTAACTTTGCAGATGATACCAAGATAGGTGGATTAGCAGATAATTTGGAATCCATTATATCATTACAGAAGGACTTGGATAGCATACAGGCTTGGGCAGATTTGTGGCAAATGAAATTTAATGTCAGTAAATGTAAAGTATTACACATAGGAAGTAAGAATATTAGGTTTGAATACACAATGCGCGGTCGGAAAATCGAGAGTACACCTTATGAGATGGATTTAGGAGTCATAGTGGACTCCAAGCTATCAACTTCCCAACAGTGTTGAGAAACCATTAAGAAGGCTAACAGAATGTTAGGTTATATAGCACGATCTGTGGAGTACAAGTCCAAGGAGGTTATGCTCAACCTTTATAATGCACTGGTGAGGCCTCATCTTGAGTACTGTGTGCAGTTTTGGTCTCCAGGCTACAAAAAGGACATAGCAGCACTAGAAAAGGTCCAGAGAAGAGCGACTAGGCTGATTCCAGGTCTACAGGGGTTGAATTAAGGAAAGATTAAAAGAGCTGAGCCTTTACAGTTTAAACAAAAGAAGATTAAGAGGTGACATGATTGAAGTGTTTAAAATTATGAAGGGAATTAGTACAGTGGATCGAGACTTGTATTTTAAAATGAGCTCATCAAGAACACGGGGACACAGTTGGAAACTTGTTAAGGGTAAATTTCGCACAAACATTAGGAAGTTTTTCTTTACACAAAGAACGATAGACACTTGGAATAAGCTACCAAGTAGTGTGGTAGACAGTAAGACGTTAGGGACTTTCAAAACTCGACTTGATGTTTTCTTGGAGGAAACAAGTGGATAGGACTGGCGAGCTTTGTTGGGCTGAATGGCCTGTTCTCGTCTAGATTGTTCTAATGTTCTAATGTTCTAAAGTGACTTAACTGCACTTCCTGATTTGGGGTCTCCTATACCACCATATCATATTGTTAGTCTACTCCTATGTATTATCATTTCATATTTGCAGGTGTGTGCCCTTGAAAGTTTTAATTTAAACATGATTAACTCACTTCCTTGTAATTTTTCATCTATTGAATTATTTTAAAATGTATTTTACTTTGTTACTATGAATTATTCTCTTGTTTGCTTTGTACAGTGCTATGGTAAGGTACACTGCGTGACAGTAGCTATCAAAAATAATGACTACTGGGGCTTTTGCCCTGCTCACTTTGTTCGCCCACCCCCGGGTTTTGTTAACCGGATATTCAGTTTTAAGCGGTTGTTATTTTCATGGGAATTGTTACATATGCATTATTTTCACTATTACTTTAAAACTTTAGTAATAACAATATTTGGAATTAACTTTTCTTCAAGATCGCATAGAATTTTGATTCTGTGTTTGGACTTACATCGTGACAACGCAACATATAACTGACAATGAGTGAATACAGTTTCTTTCTCTCTAAAATTTAAAATGACTTTTTCGAATGTTTGTCCCTGCTCTTTCTTCTTCGCTTAGTCATTGATGTGTCATCTAGAATGTATAAAATTATTGTCCTGATAAAATTTCTAAGAGCTGAGAGTGCAGGAAGTGTGTCTGACAAAAGAATTCACACGACTGAGGTTAGATGACCGTGGTCTTGTTTGAAAATAGTTGTAAGTAGGGCAAAGAATCTCATGTTAAAGTCTCTGTCACACGGGAAATCATACCGCGCCAACGTTTATGGAATCTTTTAATTCTCGCTAGCAACACGAATTAGACGATCTACAAGTCTCTGACTTAACGTTTAAATCCGAACAATATATTTGATCTCTTTTCATTGTTCCGTTATTTCACCATGTAATAATTTCCATTTTTTTGTGCTAATGCGATCTTTCCTATCCTTTTTTTGAGACTTTAGAATTTTCGTACTTCCATTATCTCTAGCCTGCTCTGTATGTGTACCTCGCCAACATTTTTGAATTCTTTACGATGTTCTACTATGTCAGCTACTCTTTGTACTTTATTTCCAGCATCCCGGGCATGGACTCTTCTCACAGGAACGTATAAGAATATAAGACGTATTTTCTCTGAGAAAATCATGTCTCGTCTCCTTCCAAGATTTTTTTTTTATAATAGAGAAATTTAAATGACATGTTAAGCATCTCTTCATCGTTTACCCCATTACAATTTGGTTGCGTAAAATCCTGTAAGTATGTCTGAATTCTAAAAAATGCTCTATTGTTCTTAAAGCTTTGAATATTGCTATATTGAACTTAGCACAGTTTTAATAATGTAAAGTTCTATAGAATACTTCCAAAATCAAGAAACATGGAAATCTGTTGATTGGTTCCAGAGTTACTGTAGTCACAGACTGACAGAATCACTCTGTGATATTACCATCCATTTTTTTATTTGATGAAGACATCTGAAGAATTTGTGGTGGGCTATACTTAGATCATGTATCTAAATAAGTATCCCATAAAGATGCTGAATACAGGTTCACTTGTGATCATGCCACATATGCATATGTAGAATCTCATAAATTAAGCAATGCTATAATAAATCATGGTAGGATTGCTACTTTTTTTTATTAGAAGAAACAGCAACAACAGCATCCAACTACCAAACTTTGGTCAGCTGTTGCATTTTTCATGCCAAGAAACCTTAAACATAGCTCTAAAAACCAAGATACTTTAAGGCTTATTTAAGGAATTTCTTCTTTTGTGCCAGGATAGCTTACAAGTATGGGTCTGTTTAACGTATTTTCTTTCATTCAACTCTGTCAGTTTGTGGCTTGGAGAAAACCACAGTGTGACACTGTAAAGCTGCTCATTAAACCACTAAGTTAAGAAAACATATGCAAGTCAACCACAACTATCTTCTATTCACTCTAAGAAACCTGGTGAACATTAGTGCTTAAATTCATGCTTACATTAACTGCTATTCAAAGGTTACCTACTGAACATGCAACTACTCTAGCAAAACATTATCACAAAACTAACACAATATGCATTTTGTGATTTTATACCACACTGAAATGAGTCACCGTTACATTAAGGTTACAGACACATTTAACAGCCTATTCTCACACCAATCTATTCCAATTCAAGATCACTGAGGGCTGCAGCTAATCTTAGACCCAAGGCAGGTAGTATCCCTGTGGAGGGCATTAATCTAACACTGGCCTGTTTAAACATTGTCACAAAACGAGACAAAGACAGAAAAAGGTTTGGGGCAGCCACCCATGTAATTCGGTATCCCGGCTGCAACTTCGTTTTTCTTTTAAATACCAGCACTGAAGTGCTTACAACAGAGTCCAAAACAAGACTGACACAGAAGGGAAAAGGGAAGGCTTTTAAAGGGGGAGACAGGAAGTGAGGTCATAAGGGTCGGGCATGTGTTCATGTTCATTGGTTTAGTCCCGGATGTGACATCAGGGGCCGGAGCTGGCAAGGTCTGTCTCCATTGGCTCGGTCCCAGAAGTGACGTCCAGAGAGACAGGTGGAACCTCCCGGGTTAGGTCTACAGGGAAGTGAGAAAGAGAGTTAGTGCGCTCTGCCACATCCCGGCATGGCTCAGAACTGCCTTCACTCGAGCCCTTTAGCTGCCTCCCATGCGCGCGTGTGTGACAAGGCCCCCTCAGCCCAGACCCGTCGGGTCGGGCGACCTTAACCGAGAGGTCGTGAAACCCGAGAGAGCATCGGCGTTGGCATGGAGAGCACCCGACGATGAACGGCGAAAACTTGTAACGGCTGCAGGTCAAGAAACCACCGGGTGACCCGCGGATTCGACTCCTTGTGCAGGGCCATCCACTGTAGAGGTGCATGGTCCGTGACAAGGGTGAACTCACGCCCAACAGGTAGTACCTCAGCTGAGTGATCGCCCATTTAATCGCCAGAGCCTCCCTCTCCACCGCCGCATACCTGGTCTCCCGGTCCAACAGTTTCCGGCTCAGGAACATGACGGGTGTTGACACCATCGACACTTTGGCTCAGCACGGCTCCCAGGCCTGTGTCCGAAGCGTCCGTCTGGAGGATGAAAGGCAAAGAAAAGTTAGGTGCCATCAAAATAGGTGCGGACGTAAGGGCCTTCTTCAAGTCACCAAATGCAGTGTCTGTTTTCAGTCCATACCACAATGTTGGGGCCCTCTTCTTTGTTAAATCAGTCAAGGCGCGCTTTCTCCAAAACCGGGTACAAACCGGCGGTAGTACCCGCTAACCCGAAAGGCTTGGACCTGCCGCTTGGTTCATGGACGGGCCATTTCAGAATGGCATCAATTTTGGAGCACTGTGGCCTTACGGTACCCGACCCACCAGGTAGCCTAAATATTTGGCCTCGCTTAATCCAAAGAAACATTTCTTGGGATTAATCCGGAGCCCGGCCTCACCAAGTGTCCGTAATACCGCTTGGACATGCTGTAGGTGTTCCTTCCATGTGCTGGAATAGATGACCACGCCATCTAGGTAGGCAGCACTGTATGAGTTATGAGGCGAAGCACTTTGTCCACCAGACGCTGAAAGGTTGCTGGAGCCCGTGTAACCCAAATGGAAGGACACGATACTGCCAGTGTCCGCTAGGGGTACTAAACGCGTTTTTCCTTCGGAGTCCGTTAAAGGAACCTGCCAGTACCCTTTGTCATGTCAAGTGTGGTCAGGTATTGAGCCTGTCCAAGCCTCTCGAGGAGGTCGTCCACGCGTGGCATTGGATAGGCATCAAATTGGGAGACTTGGTTAAGCCGACGGAAGTCATTGCAGAACCTCCAACTCCCGTCAGGCTTACCGACGAGCACAATGGGGCTGGACCAGGGACTATAACTCTCCTCAATTACACCTAGTTCCAGCATGCGCTTGATCTCAAGCTCCACTTCAGCCTTTTTGCCTCGGGAAGACGGTACAGGCGTTCTCGGACAACAACCCCGGGCTCTGTCACAATGTTGTGCTCAATCAGAGAGGTCCTTCCGGGTGTTCACTGACTACCCTCGAACGGTCCGGATAACTGTTTCCAGCTCCTGCCGCTGCCTGGGTCTCAAGTCTGCCAAAGTTAAGGTCGTGTGTGTGAGCGAAGAGTGAGCGGGCTGGCGGAGGAGGGATCGGGGTCCCTGTCCTTCCACGGTTTCAGCAGGTTCACATGATATACCCGCTCCTTTGGCCGACGATTGGGTTGACTCACCAAATAGTCGACCAGTCCCTTCCTCTCCTTAACTTCGTAGGGGCCCTGCCAGTGGGCAAGCAACTTAGAGTGGGAGGTAGGCACTAGGACCATGACCCGATCTCCGGGTGGAACTCCCAAGAGACGTGCAGCGGTTGTAGTAGCGAACCTGTGCTGCTTGAGCCTCCTCCATGTGACTTTTAAGGACAGGCGAATCTTTCCAAATCTATCGCGAACTGCGCGATATACTCCAGTATGTTAGTGGTGGGAAGAGCCTCTTCTTCCCAGCCTTCTTTCAAAATATCCAATATGCCCCGAGGTTGTCGCCCATACAGTAGTTCAAAGGGGGAGAACCCCGTGGAGGCTTGTGGGACTTCCGATAGGCAAAAAGGACGAGGGGGAGGAGCTGATCCCAGTTCCTTCCATCCTCGCTGACCACCTTACGTAGCATTTGCTTGAGAGTTTGATTAAACCTCTCTACTAATCCGTCGGTTTGAGGATGATACACCGAGGGTTTTAAATGCTTTATTTTCAGTAATCTGGCAGTCTCCTTGAACGTCTCCGAGGTGAAGGGGTCCCCTGGTCTGTCAAGACTTCTTTGGGGATCCCCACGCGCAAATACCCCTAGTAATTCCCCCGCGATGGCTTTAGAGGTAGCTGAGCGCAACGGAACAGCTTCGGGGTATCGTGTAGCATAATCCACGAGGACTAAAATGTACTTGTGTCCTCGGGCTGAGGGCTCTAGAGGTCCCACCAGGTCGACCCCGATTCTGTGGAAGGGAACGTCAATCAAGGGAATAGGAACAAGAGGAGCACGGTCCCTCCTAGGAATCTGTCGCAGTTGACACTCCGGGCAGGAAGCAAAAGCTATTTAACCTCCTCATTAATTCCTGGCCAGTAAAACCGGAGCTTGATCCGCTCCAGAGTTTTTCGGTGCCCAGGTGGCCACCTAGGAGGTGGGCGTGGTAGCTCGCAGACCTGCCGCGGAAGGTACGCGGACTAGCACCAGCCTCGTCTCCTGCCCGTCATGCATTGCTACACGGTAAAGGAGGTCATTATCTAACACAAAGTAGGGGCCCTGTGGCATCGACTGACTAGTGCGTTGGCCATTGACAAGGACCACTGCATTTTTTACAAACTTCAGGGAGTCGTCATTCCATTGCTCCCTTTTGAAAGAAGCCGGCGTTTTTAAATTGAAACCGCAACACGGAGAGAGGGTCAGCGCCGACCTCAATGGGCGTGGTTTCCTCCCGCTCCGCCGGGTTAGGTCTACAGGGAAGTGAGAAAGAGAGTTAGTGCGCTCTGCCACATCCCGGCATGGCTCAGAACTGCCTTCACTCGAGCCCTTTAGCTGCCTCCCATGCGCGCGTGTGTGACAACATACACACACATATCAAGACTTGCACCGTTCAGCCACCTTTTTCTTTCAGCTGCTCCCGTTAAGGGTTGCCACAGCGGATCATCTTGTTCCATGTCTTCCTGTCCTTTACATCCTACTCTGTCACACCCATCATGTATGCCCTCATGCATGTCCTTTTTCACTACATCCATAAACCTTCTCTTAGGCCTTCCTCTTTTCCTCTTACTTGGTAGCTCTATCCTTAGCATCTTCTTCCCAATATACCCAGCATCTCTCCATTGCACATGTCAAAAGCAACGCAATCTCAATTCTTTGACCTTTTCTCCCAACTGGAAAACCTGAGCCAACCCTCTAATGTACTCATTTCTAATCCTATCCATCCTTGTCACACCCAATGCAAATCTTAGCATCTTTAACGTAGTCACCTTCTTCTTTCTTTTCAGTGCCACTGTCTCCAACCCATATAACATAGCTGGTCTCACTACCGTCCTGTAGACTTTCCCTTACACTTTTGCTGATACTAGTCTGTCACAAATCACTCCTGACACTCTTCTCCACCCATTCCACACTGCCTGCACTCTCTTTTTCACCTCTCTTTCACAATCCCATTACTCTGTACTATTGATCCCAAGTATTTAAACTCATTCACCTTCACCAACTCTATTCCCTGCATCCTCACCATTCCACTGACCTTGCTCTCATTCACACACATATTACCTCTTGTTCTTACTGACCTTCATTCCTCTCCTTTCTAGATCATATCACCACTTCTCCAGGGTCTCCTCAACCTGCTCCCTACTCTCGCTACAGACCACAATGTCATCAGCAAATATCATAGTCAAAGGGGACTCCTGTCTAATCTCATCTGTCAACCTGTCCATCACAATTGCAAATAAGAAAGGTCACAGAGCCAATCACTGATATTATCCCACTTCCACATTGAATACATCCATCCCTTCACCCGCAGACCTCACCAACGTCACACTATCCTCGTATACATATCCTATACAACTCTTACATACTTCTCTGCCACTCCCGACTTCCTCATACAATACCACAGCTCCTCTCGAGGCACCCTGTCATATGCTTTCTCCAGGCCCACAAAGACGCAATGCAACTCCTTCTGGCCTTCCCTATACTTCTCCATTAACACCCTTAGAGTAAACATCGCATCTGTGTTGCTCTTTCTTGGCATGAAACCATACTGCTGCTTACTAATTGGCACCAGTATACTCCTCAGGCATCCTCTCATTTTCCAAGATTCCATTAAACAATCTGGTTAAAAACTCCACTGCCATCTCCCCTAAACACCTCCATGCTTCCACAGGTATGTCATCTGGACCAAAAGCCTTTCCATTCTTCATCCTCTTCATAGCAGTCCTTACTTACTGTTGCACTTCCTGATTCACTATCTCCACATCATCCAACCTTATTTTTCTCTCATTCTCTTCATTCATTAGGCTCTCAAAGTATTCTTTCCATATTCTCAACATACCCTCCTTGCTTGTGAGTATGTTTCCATCTTTATCCTTTATGACCCTAACCTGCTGCACATCTTTCCCAGCTCAGTCCCTCTGTCTAGCCAATTGATACAGGTCCTTTTCTCCCTCCTTAGTGTCTAACCTCTCATACAACTCATCATACACTTTTTCTTTAGCCTTTGCCACCTCTCTCTGTACCTTGTGCCTTATCTTCTTGTACTCTTGCCTACTTTCTGTATCTCTCTGACTATCTCACTTCTTCTTTGCCATCATGGTCCTCTGTATACTCTCCTGTATTTCCTCAGTCCACCACCAGGTTTCCTTTTCCTCCTTCCTTTGTCCAGATGTCACGCCAAGCACCCTTCTTGTTGTCACCCTTACTACTTCTGCTGTAGTTGCCCAGCTGTCTGGTAACTCTTCACTGCCATCCATTGCCTGTCTTACCTCCTCCCTAAACCCAACCTTGCAGTCTTCCTTTTTCAACTTCCACCATTTGATCCTTAGCTCTACCCTCACTATCCTACTCTTCTTGATCTCTAACGTCATCCTACAGACCACCAGCCTATGCTGCCTAATTACACTTTCCCCTGACACCCCTTGGCAGTGTTTAATATCCTTCAGATTGACTCTTCTGCATAGGATATAATCTACCTGTGTGCATCTTCCTCCCCTCTTGTACATCACCCTATGTTCCTCCCTCTTCTTAAAATATGTATTCACCACAGCCATGCCCAACCTTTTTTCAAAATCCACTATCATCTGACCTTCTTCATTCCTCTCCATAACACCATACCTACCCATTGTCTCCTCTGTTCCCTTCACCAATATGTCCATTAAAATCAGTTTCAATCACCACTTTCTGTCCCTTGGGTACACTGTCCATCACTTTATCCAACTCACTCCAGAAATCTTCTTTGTCATCCATCACACACCCAACTTTCAAGGCATATGCACTAACAACATTCATCATCACACCTCTAATTTCGAGCTTCATAATCATTACTCTGTCTGACACTCTTTTCACTTCCAAAACACTCTTGAAATACTGTTCCTTCAGAATAACTCCTACCCCATTTCTCCTCCCATTCACACCATCATAGAACAATTTGAAACCACCTCCGATCCACATGGCCTTATTTACCTTCCATTTAGTCTCTTGAACACACAATATATCAACCTTCCTTCTCTCCATCATATCGGCTAACTCTCTCCCCTTACCAGTCATACTGCCAACATTCAAAGTTCATACCCTCAGTTCTACTTTCTTTACCTTACTTCCTCTCTTTCCTCCAGACACGTCTCCCCCCTCTTCTTCTCCTTCTTCAGCCAACAGTAGCCCAATTTACACCAGCACCCTGCTGGCTAACAGTACTGGTGGCAGTCGTTGTTAACCTGGGACTCTACTGGTTGGGTATGGAAATAAGTTTTGTTGTCAGCATGTTGATCTGGCAAGACTTTACACCGGATGCCCTTCCTGACGTAACCCTACGCATTTATCTGGGCTTAGGACTAGCACAAACAAACATACTTGTACTGTTCAGCCACCAGTTAACCTAATTAAGCAAGTTAGAGAATTTTATGCTGGGCTATATTATACTTATCACACCACCCCAGACAGCTTTGATTGCAGAGGGCAGTGGACTAGACCTCTTGTGATTATATTGCATCAGGGCAATGGTGGTTTGTGAATAAAGCAAAATAAAATAAAACAAAATAAAATATTGAAAATTCTTTTAGTAAATTTAGGGTTGAAGAGGGCTGAAGCCTAATACAGCGGCAGTGGGCTCAAGAAACAGGACTGAACTGGATAACAAATTCACCATAGGCTTAAATCCATCCATCCATTATTCAGCCCACTATATCCTAGCTACAGGGTCACAGGGTCTGCAGGAGCTAATCCCAGCCAACACAGGGCGCAAGGCAGGAAACAAACCCTGGGCAGCGCGCCAGCCCACCACACACCAAGCACACACTAGAGACAATTTAGAATCATCAGTGCACCTAACCTGCATGTCTTTGGACTGTGAAAGGAAACCAGAGCACCCACAGGAAACCCACACAGGGAGAACATGCAAACTCCACGCAAGGAGAACCCGTGAAGCGAACCCTGGTCTCCTAACTGCAAGGCAGTAGCGCTACCCACTGCGCCACCGTGCTGCCCTAGGCTTAAATCATACCGTGCATTTAGTCCCCTTCACTTTTTTCGTATTTTTTTTAATGTTGCAGCCTAATTCTAAAATCCTTTATATTATTTTTCCTCATCAAGCAGGTGATGATCTGTGCCTAATTTCCTCCAGACATGATGCTTTGAATTAAGTTCAAACAGTTCAATCTTGATTTCATCAGACCAGACAATCTTGTTTCTCACATGTCTTTCATGTGTCTTATACTAAGGAGAGGCTTCCATCTGGCCACTCTGCTGTAAAGTTCATGTCAGTGAAATATAGCAATCATGATTATCCTTTTGGAAGTTTCACCCCTCTCTGCACATGTTCTCTGGAGCTCAACCAGAGTGACCATCAGGTTCTTGGTTATCTCTCTTACCAAGGACTACTCCTATGTTTGTTCACTTTGGCTAGGCAACTAGCTTTAGGAAGAGTCGTGGTTGTTCCAAACTCCTTCCATGTAGGAGATTTGTAGGCCACTGGGCCCTTGGGAACCTTCGATGCTGTCGGCAATTGTATGTAGTCTTCATTGGATCTGTGCCTTAAAACAGTCCTGTCTCAAAGTTCTGCAGGTAGTCCCTTTAACCTAATAACTTCGTTTTTACCCTGATACACACTGTCAGTGGTGGTATCTTATATAGAAAGGTGTTTGTCTTTCCTAATCATGTTGAATCAATTGAACTGTCCATGGCTGGAGGTGAACGGACCACAGCAAGGTGTTGAAACATCTCAATGATGATAAAGAGGATGGGATGCACCTGAGCAAAATTTCATTGCAACTGGTTTGAATCCTTGTGAAAATGTGATATTTCATTTTTTTTTTTTTTTATTAATGTACAAAAATGTCTAAATTTCTGTTTTTGCTTTATAATTCAGCAGTACAGAGAGTTTCTTCATGCGGAAAAAATTTACTTGAAATGATTTTAGCATAAGGTGAAATATAGAAAAAATGTGAAAAAATGAAGGGGTCTGAATAGTTTCTGAACACCAACACTCCATTTGGAATCACAAATTCACTTAATACACGTCTTTGGCAGAAATGGGGAGAATATGCAGACTCCACAAGGATAACATTTAGGCACAGGACTCAAACCCAGGACTAGCCACTGTACCACCATGTCATCACTAAAGTAAGTCTCCACTTACAAAGCACTTCATGATCTGGCCCCCATTCACTGTGCTATTTTACTTCTGGTCTTCTTGTATTCCCTTCAGTCCGCCTGTTCTCCATCGTAGGTTGGGCTTTCAGTTATGCTTCTACTTGCCTTTTGAACTCCCTTTGTTCATACTCTTGATTCTCTTTCTTTATATAAAAAAAAAACCCTTACCACTCACCTTTTGAAAATTCTCTTCTTAGTGCCATAGATTCTTTTAAGTTTTTCTGATTACTTGTTTAATTGTATTTTTAACTATTATATGTGTGTTTTATTTTATTTATTTACTTAACTGAATTATTTTGTGGGTTTATCTAGTAATGTGTCCTTGAGTGTTTGGAAATGTGCAATTAAATAAATTCTATTATTATTATTATTATTATTATTATTATTATTATTTTCAGACTGTTCTCAATAATCTTCATCTCCTACTAGATGATGGTCAGTGGGAATTACAGAATGAGTGACTGTGAAATACTGTGTCTTATATCTCTCCCTAAAAATGCTGCTATGGGTGTATTCCACTACCATTTCTTAATCATTTGCCTTGAAGCAAAGATTTAGAGCCATGAAATTAATGTTTAATGCAACAGAGTAAAAGTGGATTCCTCTGGTTTTCATTGTTGAGTCTTCCAGTTTTACAGAGAATGACACCATAAACCACTGAACTGAGCCTCACTAAGTGAACTGGACTGAAGATACTTGATCAGTTTTCATATAAATTATTTGTAGAATAAGAACCAGAGTTAAATATATATTTCAAGATTTTAATAGTGAAAGATAGATCCTGAAGGAAACTCCCAGGCCAACACAAATAGAAATATATACTTTAGCCAAGGATTAATTTTGTCTAAGGAACCAACCGTGCACTCATTACTTAATGATAGCTTGCTGTTTGGAGACATGGTATGGTTTGCTGTATAAAGAGAACTTTGCAAGGAATAACAATTTAACTTGCAATTAAATTTATTGTTTTAAAGATAAAGTGTCAAAATCCATTTTTATGACTTTCATATCAATGTGGGATAAGTCAAGCACATAGGGGTTAATGTGTTGGAAATGTGCAGGCATGCATGTCTTTGAATTCTAAGAACTGCAAACTGTAAATGAGCTTTAGGCTGCTCATAGTTATTTAATTAATGTTCACGACTGGCATTGTGTTATAAGTTCTCTGGCTGACAAAATATCCTGCAGCGAGGATAAAGATTGAGAGCAGATAAAAGCACAGAACAATTCAGATTAAGGTGAGAGAAAAATAAAGTATATTTTAAAGAGAAAGTTTATTTTGAAAATCATCATGTTCAGAAAAAAATATATAGTATGGTTCTTTTCATACCATAAAATGTATCCATATAATCTCAATGTTTTTCCTGAACTGAATTGGTTTGAAAGCATTTTGCCAAAAAGGTGTCTTTTAAAAGAGTTTTTATTAGTTAAAAATATGCATCAGAGAAGCATGTACTGTACACAATATCACAATTGAATAGGCAGTAGCAAAACAAGGAACCAGGAATGATAGTGAATCCTCTTAATTAATGCCATTTGTTGTTTTGAATAATTTATGTATCTGCCACACTTAGATGGATATTCCCATACTGGAAAATGTGACTAAATGGGCTTCTGCTAAAGCAAAGTTGCCATGGAAATTTAAATGAGGGCCTCCTTTTGTGATTTTTTTTTTTATGGGGCTTATGTGTGAGTTCAAGACAGAGAGGAGAGAAAAGAAAGACAGAGTGCTTCTGTTATCATAGATGTTAAGGAGATGGCTCAAAAAAGTCCTGAACTTCTGTTGTGAAGGTGGCAAGACAAAACATACACACACATACACATTTCCCCCCACTTTACAGGTCACATCAGAATAATTTTTTCTGGAACACTTTGATCTGGCCCAGGTTCACACGTAGAGCTGGGGTTGAAATGTGACAGCACACAGGCACTGCATTAATTCACAGGGCCACCCAGTTCCCATTTATGTGGATTCAAAGGACACACATAGCCCTCAGATCAGCTTAGCTGCTGCATAGCAATGAATGGTGGGAAATGCGTGAATCAGAGCACCATTTCCTAACAAGGCTGTCTAAATGGGATCTTAGAATATCTGTCAAGTTTAAGCATTTCCTGCTAACACTGACATAACATATAAAATTCAAAGAAAAAAGGCCTAAGATTCCATGTGACTATTTTGTTATGAAGCCCAGTTACTAAATGACCACATGTGGGTATGTTACTAGTCATATACTGTAAGAAAAGTAGTTTACAAATTTTAAATGGTAAGCATAAGATAATGAATATGAGGAATTGTGCACTTAAACTAGCACTAATATATGTGTGTGCACATTAATATATACATATATACACAAACACATATATATGTACCTGCACACATATATTATACATACATATTTAAATAAGAAGAAACAGTAAATCTACATAAAATATATATATATATATATATATATATATATATATATATATATATAGATGTCAATATGTGCACATACATATACTGTGTGCATATATATATATATATATATATATATATATATATATATATATATATATATATATATATATACTGTATATACACAAGATAGATAGATAGATAGATAGATAGATAGATAGATAGATAGATAGATAGATAGATAGAAAATTTACTGGTTAACTGCCATACTGCAGCTGCCTTTTCCTAATTATTACAAGAGTTAATTACAGAACTCAGTAATTTATTAATTTTCTGAAAAGCCATATTTACATACAAGTTGAAGAGAATAATAACACCTTGCTAAAGTGCATCATCATTTTGTTGTATTGCAATTTATTTTTTATTTCACTTTGTTGATATTTGTGTTTAAAGTGCATATATAATTATCTAAAAAATAGTTAAAATGTTAGAGGTTAATAATTATTATTATCATGCAAAAAAGATTTCTTAATGGTCTAAACAGTTGATTGGCTATTGGCTGTGCAGTATACCGTGACCATAATATGCAAAACATGAACGCTCGGATGTTGCAGTTTCCCACAGGCAGCAGGGACCAAACATTAACCATGATTGCTTCACCATTTGTATAACAGTTGAGGCGCTAAGAAAAAATATAGCAAAACAATTCAGCAAAAACCCAAAGCTTGACTAATCAATTAAATCTCCATTTTGGTGCAAAGTTGACAGTTAGCTAGTGAAGAAGGGTGATGTCATCGTCCTCTCTTAATAACCACCCCCACACACACACCATTCTCTTTGTGATTTTGACACATGGATGTTTCATAAAAGATATAATGTCTTGTTGATTATTCAGAGTTTCAAAGAGATTCATCTTGGCAAATGATTTATTTTCTCATAATTTTACCTATAGAGTAATATTACAGTACATTTGTTACATATTGTTTACTCATTTTTAACCAGTTGGGGGATCTTTCTCCATTTTTTAAGGTAAGCTATGAAAGTAATTGACATTTGTTACTAATGTTTTCCCTTAAGAAAGTTTTTACTATACTTATAGATTGTGTTAGAAATCAACAGTTCTTCAAAATGTTTTACAAATGCACATAAATCTTATAACATATGATAAAGCTATAATTCCTTAAACCAGCTGGGTTTTATTTCAGATACCACCAACTCTGCAAATCATTTATCTTTCATTTTACTTGCAATAAACTGTCCAGGTTGGGACATGTTAAATGCTTTTAGATCATGCCTAAACTGCACAGAAAAAAAAGAAAGGTAGAAAAGAAAATGACTAAAATGTCAGCCGAGGGCATTGATACTCTAGAGAAAGGGAAGACGTATTATGCTGTTCAGTTTATTTGTTCAAGTCTGCTTTTCTTTCTAAAGCAGAATTATTTTATTAAGTTTGAAAAGATAAAAGGCCCCTTTAATCACCTAACTTCCCTGCCAAAGTATCCTTGTCATGAATATCTCCTAGTGGATTATATCGAAGACAGCTTTGTGCCAATAAGGCAGGTTGATAATTCACTTTATCTAAACTAAACTTGCTTAAACTTTATTATTTACAAGAGGTGAATTTTTTTTCTGTAATTCACTTGTCACTAATCTGCCTACATCAGAACACGCTGGCCAAGCACTAGACTCTGCCATAGCAGCAGGAGTCACCCTTGGATGTGATACCAGGTCCATTACAAGGCACGTTCACCAACACGTAAACATGGGGTCAAGTTTAAATTTGCCATCAACTTACCATGCATACCTCAAGAATATGCAAGGAACAGGAATACTTAAGCATATTGATGTTGAAAGGAATTGAATTTGAAGATGCTGAACATCAATGCCAAGCATTGGTGAACTGTCTCTGAAATCATTCAACCAATTTCAATTTATTAAATATAAAAATATTTTAATAACCATCCTATATAGGGATATTTTCTGCATTGCTGGTGATGCTTTTGGGATATTCTTTGTCTCCACACTCATAGATTGTAGTAAGTGTGTTTGAGAATGCTATATTATCTCAATAAGTAAGTGCTTTTCTTTCTAATTTTTATATATAAAAGTCTCGACTTTTGTGATCGTCTCTCAGACTGACTAGGCATTGTACAGATCAGTTGAAAGATTGTTGTACCTGCATTTTTCTGTGTCAAGTGTCACTTTATTTGCATGTTTGTTTCAAATTTTGGTATTCACATTTCCAAAACCTTATATTAAAAGTTACATTTTGAAACTTAATAGTCTTTTCAATTGAATACACTATACTAATTATCTAGGGCCATTGTTTGCTGGCAATGAATCCACTCTCTTCTTTTTACAGAAAAGGAAACACAACGTAAATGCTATTAAAGTAGAATTATCTGAAGAATATTTTGAGGATAAGTTATTGGAAAAAGTTTAAGAATGATTACTCAATGGGTTCTTCAATAAACTACAGAATCAGAAGATTTCTTTCCTCAAGAGTCAGGCTTTCATGGCGCTTTTCAGAGGGGATGTATTTACATTTTGCAAATGTACTTCTGAATCAGACTCATTTACATTTAATGCAGTTATTACACTTACACAGTTGATACATTTAAAATTGTTCTGCATAGTGACCAGGTTGTACCATGTATAACGAAAAAAGAGAGCTCAATAAAACCAAATCAAGCATGTTATTAAAAAGGAAACTTTTATGAAATATCTACTCGATGAGTTGTAAAAAAGAGGGGAGCCTGATGACAGATGCATATTTTGCCCTTAGCAATAAATGTCATCAGCATCTGTCTGTAACTAAAAATGCAAAAATTGCCTTTATCATCGGAAGGCACTTAATAAGTTAAAATGTTCCATGATTTGGTAAAATATCCAGCAAATAGTTCAATGCATGGTATTAATTTCTAATTATAAGGAAAAGGATTGCATGACCTGAAAAGTTAATTACCACTTAACTATTATTGTTTTTTTTGGGTCTCCAACAGACATTGCAATTACTGTAAAACTTAAAACAACCTGAGAAATATGTTGCAGTTTTTAGCTAAATCTAAGCTGACATTGTAAAGGTATAAAAGTACTCTGTTGCAATGAAGCACACTGGTGGCCTTTACATCCTGGATTGTTTTCTAGAGAATAGGAAACTAACAAGCGGAAATCGACTGAATAGCCTGTTTGACTCAAAGGATTCTCTTGCTCAAGTGTTCATTAAAACAGTACTTGATTCTGAAGATAAAGACACTGCATGTTTTTTTAATTAACATAAATTAAATTACCCACTGCAGGTTCAATTTGAGAATCATATTTAATGTGTCTCAATATGTTATCCTAATTTCTTTTTGAAAGACATGGTTATCATTAGACAATGATCAATGGTGTTTGGGACAAAGGAGTTTAGATTAACACTTGAGGCATAAAGCTGATTTTCACTGAGTATTTAAATAAAAAATGCTATATTCTTGTTAGGTCTAATTTATGTATATGTATTATGTATACAACTATGTATTTCCTAGGAATCAAGGACCAACTAAAATTTTAATATCAACTCTGTAATCTTCTGTCTTCTACTTCCCCAGAATTTCCTTTTTCGTTACCTTTGCATTTCTTTATCCTTGTCATTGTGTCTCATGCTTTGTTTAGCTCCTCATTTTTTTATTTTTATTTACATATTGTAACTCAAATTGAAAAGACTCCTCAACTAATCTGTCCATCCATCCATCCATTATCCAACCCGCTATATCCCAACTACAGGGTCACGGGGGTCTGCTGGAGCCAATCCCAGCCAACACAGGGCGCAAGGCAGGAAACAAACCCTGGGCAGGGCGCCAGTCCACCACAGTCAACTAATCTACTGCAATCATAATATTTCTTGTCTTTAATTATTGTTGTAGCATCTGTTTATTACTTCTCATAAAAATTCTTCAAATCTAATTCTGATATAGTACTGTATATATTGTATACATACAGTATCTTCATAAATTGCCAAGTTCTACTCAGTTGGCTGTTCAACCAGTACCACAATCAAGTGCGCAGATGTTATTTTTAAGTGGGTGGTTTTGGACTAATGTATCATGTATATGTGAAGTTCAGAGGCTAAAGATTTAGGTAGCTTTTAATATAACATGGTAATAGCTGCCACACACACACGCACGTGCATAAAGCACAATAACACTACCATAGATGCATTAAAGAGTCATTAGTCTATTGCGTGTGAGATACTGACCAAAAAACATTCTTCTAAGAATGGTTCTGTTATCAGAAAACAAACTCTTAAAAAATTTCATTAACAAACACAACGTATGCAGTGTAACATAGCATTGGTGTTGCTTCATCACGCCTGAAATAAAGCCAAGGAAAAATCCCAACAAAATTTTTAAAGGGCTGAGTCTCCAATAATGCTAAAGTTCTGCATGCTTATTTTGTGGAGCAACAAGGTCCCATCTGTCCATCACTGGATATTTCTTCTGGCATTTGTCAACCTGTCTTGTTTTCACTGGGTTTTTATTAAATGTTTTTGGCCACAGTATTCATTTTTGAGGGTCAGGCACCTTATGTATTTGCGTTCCACAGGAACAATATTTAAGATATACATCAAAACTGCCAAGCTTTCTGTATTTCCTCAGATACAGTTTAGGTTTTACTGCTTTGAGAAGTCAAGCAAAATGACATCTTTTATTGACTAACTAAAAAGGTGTAATTTTTCTTGATTTCTCATTGCATGCATAATGGCTAAAACACTACAACATCCTACTACTACTATTACAGTTTTACTGCTTGAGACACTACTCATGTTAGTAGGGTCTATCACTTTCTAGAAAGACTTTTTTTATTAATTATACACAAAGACTTGAGGTGTGCTCTGACCTGTGCAGTGTTAATCTAAAAAACGGGGTTAAAAATGTTTTGACCCTGACCTATTAAGTGAGACATTAGTAAACCTAAACAGGTTTTATTTTTTAATATTTTACCTATGAACACTAATGCATGTGTTATAATGTTCACACATTTTTGTGCCACTTAAATAAAAGGTTTTGTATTGTTTGTGCAATGACTTGTTCTATACATGACATGACTAACTGATATACTGGCATAGTGGGTCTCATGGTGGTAAACCTTCACAATGGCAGCCAGGTCCAGAGAAGAGGGAGGTGGGACATTCCTTCAAAACCATAGTTTCACTGGGTGACAGGGTGTGATTGTCGGTTTTGTCATGAAAGAGAAGATGGATATTCAATACCTTTCCTCATAGTTGCAAAACTCAAGATTAATATTGAGTAATTATATGGACCTTATAATGTATGTAATCAATATGGACTAAATCCTGAACATCAACAAAAAAAATGTGCACTTATTTTACCTGCACTGCCTTGGACCTTAAACTTCTTTTTTCTTACAGAATCACCATGCTTCGATTAATTTAACTTTTGTTTGGATTCAGGGTTACATGAAGCAGTTCTTAAAGTTATCCCAGTTTTATATTGGAATATTAAATGTCACAATACTTCATTTCAGAAGTCAACATTGTGGACAATAGACGTTTTCATGTTTAATTGTTCTAAAACAATAGATTCAGCTGATCAATAACTAAACATAACTCATGACAATACTGCCTTCTATCTCATGCACTGTCATTCATTGATTCTTAATTATGATTTGCTGAAGGGTGGCAATATTTTCTTCTGTTGTTAATGTCGAAGGTTAGCCAGACCTTAGATCACTTTCAACAGACATCCTGCCATGACATAATTCAGTAGCCAATCACATGACTGAAGCATACGAATGTGGTCAGTCCTGACATACATTGACTAAAAAAAAGTGAATCTCTGATATTATATTGTTCTCTCATCTTAGCACAATAGTTAATTTTTTGGTTGTTAGTATCAATGTTAACTTACTTGTGAAACAGTGAACATACACTATAAAGACCATATGCTAGAAACTTTTAGTTTGCATATTTTGGTAGAAAGTGGAGCTACTCTTTGGCAACTTAAAAAATCAGCGCCTGAAGGAAAACTTTTATCAGGTTCAGGCTTAAAATTTCATCATCCCTTGTATACATATACTGTATAGACAGGTGATATACTGTACATAAAGCTTACTATCATGATGATTTGAATTTGTTTTAATGCTTATTCATTTATTTTTATATCCTTTTTCTTGGCCTCAAAAAATAATGATGGTTGTGTTTTGAAAGTTTTAGGGGTCAAAGAAATATTTTGGTCTAGTCTCTTATTTGATTTAGGGTATTTTTAAAGATTTTAATTTAATTTTTTTTTTAGCATTGATGTCTTCATTGTTAGTTTTCATTCTCCTGATACTGCAGGGTATAGTTAGGAAATCAGTCCAAAGATGGTACTGGACCATAAACTGGTCAATGTAGACACCCATTTTTATCAAAGTTGCGAGTGAATGTCATTTTCACTCATTATGAAATACCTGCATATTACTAAAATGATGAAAAAGTCAATCACCCAGCACCAAAACTGTACACACTGTGGCATGTGTATTAGACAATAGTCAAAAATATGCAGATGATGTATGTTCCCAATCATGACAAAAGTATTGATAAAGGTCTCTTAGGTTTCAAGTGAAGGCTCTTGTGGATACAGTACACTGCATTCAAACAGGCACAAGCTCTTTGTCAATGTCAATGTCAATTTATTTATATAGCACATTTAAAACAACATAGTAATGCTGCAGCCAAAGTGCTTTACAATAATACAGTAGAATAAAAGAAAAATAAAAAAAAACAAAAACAATAAACAATAAAACATAAATAGTAATAAAATATATGAACATAAAATAAGATAGATAATAAACAGAAATAATATATGATCACAAAGAGGAAAACCAACAGTATTACTGAAGGTCACTGAATGCAAGTGAATAGAAGTGAGTTTTTAATCTTGTTTTGAACTGTTCAATTGTAAACGACTCCTTTATATGATGAGGTAGAGAGTTCCACAGGCGAGGGGCAGCAGCTGCAAAGGCCCTGTCCCCCTTGGTTTTACATTTGGTATGAGGGACAACAAGAGACAACTGACCCAAAGATCTAAGCACTCTGGATGGCTGGTGTAAAACACACAGTTCAGATAAATAGGCAGGAGCAAGCCCATGTAAAGATTTAAAAACTAGCAGCAAAATTTTAAAATCAATTCGAAAACTGACAGGCAGCAAGTGTAAAGAAGCTAAAAATGGAGAAACAGAGTCATACTTTCTTGCCCCAACCAGAAAGCGAGCGGCAGCATTTTGGACCAGCTGTAACCTGTGTATCAGAGATTTGTTAATCCCAGAATACAGCGAGTTGCAGTAATCGAGGCGAGAAAAAATAAAAGCATAAGTAGCTTTCTCAAGATCTTTAGAAGATAAAAAAGGTTTTATCTTGCCTAATAGACGAAGTTGGAAGAAGCAACTCTTGACTACAGAATTTACTTTATCTCAAAAGAGAGGTTACTATCAAAGGTAACACCAAGATTGCGGACTTGAGGTTTGGAAAAGGCAGAGAAAGAGCCAAGAAGTCCAAGACCAATTTGGGCTTTAGCTGATGGACCCACTATAAGCACCTCCGTTTTATTTTGATTTAGATCAAGAAAATTATTAGCCATCCAGGATCTTAGTTCAAACAGAGAGTTGTGGAGTTGATTTGTTGCAGAGTTGCAGACAGAAATATAAACCTGAGTGTCATCAGTATAGCAGTGAAAAGAAATGTTAAATTTCCTAAAATCACTCCAATAGGGTGAAGGTATATAGAGAATAAAATAGGACCAAAAATGGATCCCTGAGGAACACCATATTTAAAAGGAACAGTAGATGAAAAGCTCTACATTCTGATCTCTGTGTACATCTGGATCTTGATACTTTACAGAGATACAGGGACCAAGTAGGATGGCAATTACAGTCAATACGGCATTGCTACATCATCTGTTTTGTTACTGGCGACCTTTTTGCTTGACGAAGGTTACTCTATAAAAATAGACAATTTCTATATCTCACTTGAACTGCTTGAGATTCTATTTCAAAGGAAAATTGATGTATAGGCACTTTATGAGTGAACCGGCATGATATGCCTGGGGGCTCTTGTCACATGAACATGTTAGGCTACAGTATGGTGCAGTAGACCTGTGGCCAAAAAGCAAATCATTAAGATCAAGTGGAAAGATAAGAAAGACATCTGCCTTCTAAGCACTGTTCACAATGCAGCAACTGTCAATGTTCATGTCAAGGAAGATGTGGAAGTCAATATACTTTGCACTGTAGTATGCTACAATAACACAATAAGCAGTGTCATTTGTGCCATTCAGTCCCTGACATTCTATCTATCATGCACAAGCAGCAGAAAAAAGTATTACAAAACCATCTTTTGCTATCTGTATGAACAGTGCCTATTAGTGACTGTTTCAAAACAAATCACATGAAGCACATAAAACGAATCAGTAGTCAGTAGAGCAGGGGACACTACATATACCTCTCCAAATGTTGATGTTATATTTACATGTTTCTGTTAAACATAATAACATTTTTCGGTGAAAAAACGTAACACTTTTGTATCTTTTTTTTTCTGGAGGTAAACTTAACACTAAGGAGGTTACATTTTTCTGTTTTGATTTTCTTTCTCACTATCTTAGCAAAGAGGTTTTCTTCAGATTACAAGCTCTGCCTCTGTCATTGCATACAGCGTGTACTGTACTAAATAATTTGCACCTCATTTATATTTCTCTAAGCCTACAAAAAATTGCTTTAATTCTATAGTGCATCCAGAGCAGCATCAGTCTATCACATATGCTGTGAAAAATATTGTACTAATTAACATGAGAATAAGACTAGCTGTATTGCTCATCCTTGTCTGGGAAATTTCCATTGGTTAATTAGGTGTATCAGAATCACTCTGTAACTAAGTGCTTTTCTGTATCCAATATATATATCTTTACTAATAAAAGGCAAAGCCCTCACTCACTCACTCACTCACTCACTCACTCACTCATCACTAATTCTCCAACTTCCCGTTAGGTAGATGGCTGAAATTTGCAGGCTCATTCCTTACAGCTTACTTACAAAAGTTGGGCAGGTTTCATTTCGAAATTCTACGCATAAGGGTCATAACTGGAACCTATTTTTTCGTCCATATACTGTAATAGACTGTAATAGACTGCAGCTCGATGGCCGTGGGGAGACAGAGTTGTGTGTGGCGTCATCATGCCTCCCGCGTAATTGAGTGCCTGCCCATATAACGTAAATATTTGCGGGTGAAGGACTGTGCTTAGCATATTCATAAGTAAAAATATCTGAATCACAAACTGATGTTAATTATATTTTGTCCATGAATACTTATTAAATAATTACAAATAGTCTGTCATAGCTTCCTTTCATAGTTTTATCGATGGTTGTGCTGCTTCCAGGCATGTATTTTCGTATTAAACCATTTAACCAATCACATTTCAGCCATCATTTATTGCCAGGCAGAGGACTTTGCAATCCGTTGTGCAGGCACTTTGAGTGTGAATAGATGTCGATTAACCTGTTGCTTCAACCAATTTGATGTTGAGTTGGGGTAAGTGCGGCCCTCTAGCAGCGCTGGCGGCGTCACCGTATTCAGACCCATTGATTGGATAGAAGCCGCGGGATTCGATTTTCAGAATTAAGCTCGATGACGATGGAAGGGACTTTTGATGGAACTGAGGTGCACGGATGAATTCGTTACAACAGAGTGACTGAACTGTTTTTGAGGAAAGACAGGAGGATGGTTTTTGTTTACAAATAATCAGAATTTTTGGTGAGTAAAATGTTCGCGATTCATATCTGCAATTTAGCGCTCTTTATACTGTATTTCTGCATATTAAGATGTTTTTTATAACCATAAATTAGTTTTTGAAGGACGGGTTGATTCAGACTGGAGCAGTACTGAAGACCTAGGTGTGAATCTGCGGTCCGTAATGGACAAGATGATCACGTGAAATTTAATGAACATTACAACCTGAAAATAAACAAAACTGTAGAAGTCCATGATTAAATGAGCGGTAAAAAGTAAATGGCGATGGTGACTTATGAGGCAGGAAGGCCAGAGCACAATAGCACGGGGCTCGATGTAGTACACGTTAAGTCGATCTAAAATGGCCAGATTGAAAAAATATATCTTTTCAAGTTCTATTTGGATATAAGTAGGTTCTATTTAGTGACAGAAATATCTTTGGTAAGAATTTAAGTTGAATTTAGTCTTTACATTTCTATGGTGAAGAAAACTTTATGCAATGATGACTAAATTTAACTTAGATTCCTACCAAAGATATCTCTGTCGACTAAATAAAATTACTTAGATTTAAAATTTAAATAGAACTTGAACAGATCGATAGTTCATAATGCCCAACACTACGTGCGTAGGCGGAAGTCATCCATGTTAACAAAGGCAGTATTGCACTGATCTGAAATAGCCTGCCCATTTAATTATTTAGGAATGGATAAATAAATTAAGAATTTGTACAAATAATGTTTTTTTGTTTCTTCCTCGATGGATTCTGGCACGCCAGCAATAGCTGCTCGCACCCCAAAGGGTGTAATATATATATATATATATATATACAGTATGTGTGTGTGTATATGTATGTGTGAATATATGTAGATATGTAGCTGTATATATATACACTCACCTAAAGGATTATTAGAACACCATACTATCACGGATGTTTGACCCCTTTCACCTTCAGAACTGCCTTAATTCTACGTGGCATTGATTCAACAAGGTGCTGAAAGCATTCTTTAGAAATGTTGGCCCATATTGATGGATAGCATCTTGCAGTTGATGGAGATTTGTGGGATGCACATTCAGGGCCCCAGCTCCGTTCCACCACACCCAAAAGATGCTCTATTGTGTTGAGATCTGGTGACTGTGGGGCATTTTAGTACAGTGAACTCATGTTCAAAACTAATTTGAAATGATTCGAACCCGGACATGGTGCATTATCCTGCTGGAAGTAGCCATCAGAGGATGGGTCATGGTGGTCAGGGAAGGGATGGACATGGTCAGAAACAATGCTCAGGTAGCCCATGGCATTTAAACGATGCCCAATTGGCACTAAGGGCCTAAAGTGTGCCAAGAAAACATTACCCAACATTACACCACCACCACCAGCCTGCACGTGGAAACAAGGCATGAGGATCCATGTTCTCATTCTGTTTACACCAAATTCTGACTCTACCATTTGAATGTCTCAGCAGAAATCGAGCTCATCAGACCGGGGCAACATTTTCTAGTTTTCAACTGTCCAATTCGGAGCTCATGCAAATTGTAGCCTCTTTCCCTATTTTCAGTGGAGATGACTGGTACCCGGTGGGTCTTCTGTTGTAGCCCATCTGCCTCAGGTTGTGCGTGTTGTGGCTTCACAAATGCTTTGCTGCATACCTCGTTGAAACAGTGGTTTTTTCCCAGTCAAAGTTGCTCTTCATCAGCTTGAATCAGTCAGCCCATTCTCTGACCTCTAGCATCAACAAGGCATTTTTAGCCCACAGGACTGCATACTGGGTGTTTTCCATCTTCAACCATTCTTTGTAAACCCTAGAAATGGTTGTGCGTGAAAATCCCCGTAACTGAGCAGATTGTGAAATACTCGAAACCGCCCATCTGCACCAACAACCCTGCCCGCTAAAATTGCTTAAATCACCTTTCTTTCCCATTCTGGACCCTTCAGTTTGGGGTTCAGGGAGATTTCTTGACCAGGACCAACCCTAAATATATGGGATGGACAGCGGTTCCCATGTCCCGACCGGACGCCCTTTCTGCAAGGGGTTTGGGGAGTTTCATGGCAGGGTTTAATACCTCCCCGGGGCGCGGTGGCAGCCTCCTGGGCGGCCCGGGTTTCCCAGTCTCCCATGGGCCTCCACAGCCTGGGGGGGGAGCTGGGGTGGCCGCTTAGGGGTGCTGCAGAGACTCGAACCCGGCTGGACGAAATCATCAGCCCCACCCGGAGGTGCAATTGGGACCAGGTGGTCAAGCACCTGGATCACTTCCGGGTGGGCTATAAAACGGGCCAGCCTCCACCACTGAAGGGCCAGAATCAGGAGGAAGAGGACGAGGTTGCCTGGGAGGAGTGGTGGAGCGAGGCGGAGAGTTATTTGTGTTTTGTGTTAAGTGCTTTTGGAACTGTGTATTGCCTGTGGGTCATGGGGGAAGACGTGTGCCCACGGGTGAACAAAAATAAAAAGCCTGTATGGACTTTTACACGCTCTCTCTGTAGTCTGTGCTGGGCCTTTCACAATGTGTATATGTATATATATGTGGATGTATGTGTGTGTATATATATTGTCACAGGCGGTGGGGGTGGAGCCCAGCTGGGACCCCTGGCGGATGGGAGGGCTGGTGCCTCCTCCCGACCACGAGGGCGACGCCTTGGTTTTGTTGATGGCCTCAGGTAGGGGGCTTGGAAGCCCAACCCTGTAGGGGCCCGTGGCCACTGCCAGGCGGCCCGGTGCCTGAAGAAACTTGAGCCCAGCACTTCCGCCACACCAGGAAGTGCTGGGGGGAAGAAGACAGGGGCTTCCGGTGCGCAAAATCGGCACTTTTCCCACACTGGGGCTGGTCTGTGGAGGAATGCCTGGAAGCAGCTGGAGCCCATCCGAGGTGTGATAAAGGGCCGCCTCCCCTTTATTGAGGGAAGTCGGGTGGAAGAGGACGGAGCTGGGAGAGGACTGAGGCGCCCGAAGAAAGGCTTTAAGGACTGGGGAGAGGTCCGGGCTTTGGGGATCAGTGCTGGAGGCACTGGGTTTGGGCACTGAACTGTTTACTGTATATAGTGTAAATAAACGTGTGTTGGGTCAAAACGATGTCCGCTCACAATATATATGTATGTGTATATATATAGTGTATATGTATACATGTACATATGTATGTATATGTATATATGTATATATATGTTTGTGTGTGTGTGTGTATATACATATATATATATTGTGGCAAATGCACCCCAGACACAGACAGAGCCACCAGGATGTACAAAACACACCTTTATTTATTTTCTTCACTGCACCACAATGCCTTCTCTCACCAACTCTTTCCTTTCTTCTTCTTTTTTTTTCTTTCTCTCTCGACCTCCTTCCTCATCCTCACAAGCTTGCCTCCTTCCTCCCAACTCTGGCTCAATGTCTGGAAGGAGGCAGTCCTATATCATGACCGGATGAGCCCCAGGTGCCCCCCTTGGCGCACTTCCTGGTGTTGGAAGTCTCAGGAAAGCACCTGGAAGCACTCCGGGTCTTCTTGCAATTATCTCCGGCAGCACCTCCTGGTGTGGCGGAAGTGCTGCCATCCAGGATTCCCTCACTGTCCGGGTGCCCCCTGGCGGTTGCCACGCTCTTGTCACGAGTGTCCCAGGTCACTCTGGGTTAAGGCGTGATCATGACGTCATGCGAGACTAGACATTACAACCTTAGGAAGCAAGACCCGTGAGACAGTGACTTTGCACATCACGCCCTGCTTACAAACAATTTAAAGAGTTCACGGACATCTAACCTCACAGTTGTTCGAATGCTTTTGGCTTCATGTGCTCCCAGCTCTTAAAAATGGTATACATTCTAAATGGCACATGAACGACTAAGCGAAAAAGAAAGAGCAGCACATCGAAAAGAGACATGAAAGTGTTGGAGAGAAAAGAAGGCAAAAAAGGATGTACAAGAGAGCCATAATAATCTATGTGCAAATTCAGAAAATAAGAAGAGTAATAATCAGCCCGGACATCTCGCGAGAGACACTTTAACGTCCGCAAGACAAAGCAGTGAGACAAAGTACAGCTGCTGTACAGGCTTTTAAATGATTGATATGCAGTGCAACAATCAGAAGACACAGCTTAGCAGCAGCAAGCAGAAAGACAGCACTGATCCGTCCACATCTCCTTAGTGTGTGTAACCCCCCACCCTCTTTCACAACGCAAGCGGCAGAGCGCTGGCTGGCGCTTAGCACACCTGGGGTTTGGATGGTGGGCTTGGGGGGAGGCTAGTGAGTGAAGTGAGGACAGCTGCTGGACAGGCTTTGAAATGATCAATGCACATCACGAGAAGCAGAACACACAGCACGGCAGGAGGAGCAGTAAGCAATCAGTTAATCTGTCAGCAAGCTCCAAAGTGTGCGTTCAGACACCCTTCAACGCAAGTGGCAGAGTCACGAAGTGGCTGGCGCATGGCTTGCTTCTGGGGTGGGGGAGGGGTAAGCTTGCAAAGCGAGCAGGGGCAAAGCCCCTAGTATATACTATCTATATTGTGAGCTGCAGGGCTGATCGCACCCAAATAGATACAGACGCCTGGGAAAACCACAAACCCTGAAACACTGACTACCTTCACATTGCTCCTTATCCTTGCACTATAACGCGTAATACAAGCCTCGCGCAGTACTCCGCCCGACTTATAAACGCTCCATGCGACCTGTCAGTTTTGGGAATTGATTGTTTGCTTTATCTCTCTCTGCTCCTAGCGGAACTGTAATCTCTGACTTGTCATGGAGCACGTTTAAGCTCATGTGTTTTCTGTGTTTGAATAAAAATCCTTCTTGTTTCTGACCTCCTGTGTCTCTGTGCAAATCTGTGACCCAAGTGTGACAAGGGTACCAGGAGTGGTTGTAGATGGATGCAGCTTATTTCAGAGGTCTAAAACTTACCAAAAG